>NW_028259192.1:2123712-2426742 GCF_977971745.1 Zootermopsis nevadensis | reverse complement strand
AATTATTATAAAAAATATTTCGTTAACGACAACAAGATTTGCTCTGATATGAAGACTGTGTTTGCGTGAACTACATTGAAATATGCAGGAGTCATAATGAAGTTAAATGTTCCCATAAAATGACTTTTTAAAACGAGTTGATTTTTTTAATGGTTTTCTGTTGCCCTCAAGTCTGCCTTTATCATATGCACCAAACTGCTTTTGATCTTAAACTTATAGGAAGAAAAACAAAGGAATATTGATATGAATGAATTACATGGCCCCCTCCGAGTAAAATTCAATCACAATTTTTATTTTTTTACATTTTTTTACACGAATGTCCGAATTAAAACGCGATGTAACATTGAATTATTTTCGAGTCTCATTTAAATTAATACCCAGTTAATGTTAGTCAGCTTCTAAAACAAATTACTTTGAAAAATAACTTGTCAGTTGTTGATCATAGCCTTGAGCTCCTAGTGGTTAGTTAAATTACTGGCCCTCAAGTTCATAAACTTCGTAATTCTCAGGCATCTCCAACCACGAAAGCCAAAATGAAGAACCACATTTCACAAAATTTCACAGTTTGTACTTTTTTATGTTATCCTATTAGCCTATTATTTCCATATTAACAATCGCCCCAGTTATGACGACTTACCCCTGGCGAGCTCCTACATCGTCAGAATCCTTCGAACTTAGATTAGTCTTTTCAAACTCGTCACGTCATTTTTAAGATTCGATAACTGAAATATTTAATATATAGGACGCGAGACTAATTATAAATCTGTTTCCCTGATACTAGTCTCTGATGTTCATTGAGTGTCTTCAGGAAGAAATATTACCCTTGTTCTCATAAATTCTGTTTTAACCTATTGTAGATTAATCGTCTGTTTTCTGTTAGGCTTAGTCTTTGCTTGTCTTAACCGTTCTAGTCGAAATCACTTACTAGAGGTTAGACTAAACAGCCCTGTCCACAAATAAATGAAAGAACGTTACAAACGGGAACGTCCCGACCGTAATTGAAAGTTGCAGTGTTTGTGAAATTCTTTGTAGAATTGTTGACAAAAATTTTGTAACAGTGTTTTCAGCGATGTCATTTGGATGTGGACGGGACCTGTCCCTGTTGGACAAATTTCTTTCTATCTTTGCCAAATGCTCTTTGAAAACAGATTTTTGTCATTAGGCCACACTAGGTCCCCCCCCCCCTTCGTACAGTGTGTCCCAAAAATATGAATACACACATTCAATTAATGAAATTAAGACTTTTTTTTAAAAAAACTAAATCATTACATATACGTCCGCATTGACACTTAGTGAAGAAGATATTGTGGTAACATCTGTTAAGTGTTAGGCCACACTAGGTCCCCCTTCGTAAACACGATACATGGAGATCGATGACAGAATTAATATTTCGTATTATAATGTGTATAAATATTTTTGGGTCGTCCTGCATATCTGCGTACATTTCTACGTTATAAGCTTTTGTTGTAGGATAATTAATTGCACTGTGGAATATTACCTGTGACTTAAGCTACAAAATGGCACATGGGTACAGAAATGAATATATTCCAATGTAAAATAATATATTTGCTATAATACTGTGTATTTATAACATAGATAATAAACTTTTATTGTATGATATTATTTTATTTTAAAAAATGGATTAATTATTATCCAATAATTTATATGTGTTCGTATTTACAACAGCTGGATTGAAAACGAAAGAATCTGATGATATAATATTACAATATTCCGATGCTGCAATTATAACACTGTACATTTGACAGTGTCATTATGAGTTAGGAAAGCAGCAACATGATTGATTACAAAGTTATGTTCATGTAGTAATTATTGATATGTACATAAACGTATATTTTATCTTGCAATTCATTTAATAGAAAATTCAGTAAACTGAAGCATCAGGTGATTATGGAACAATTAGAAGAAATTTTACGGTATAAATTACAAATTCTGAAGCATAATTACGTAATTTTATGATTTATTCATATATTTGTTTCCTTATCACATTACGTACGGGCATGTATATTGTAGCATTTTTATCGATTGTGATATTCTGATTTATGATGAATTATGATCCACAACTTCAACGTCATTACATCCCAGGATCATAATTAATTTAATATTATAAGTGTCATTTAATAATTTAATTAAGAACCACGCCATGAACGTTTTATTTCATTCTTAACCTCATATGGTCAACTTAGTAACCGAAGCAAATCGATAAAGTAATTTTTGAATCAATCCCTAGAAATCCTTAGGGCCAGTCGTATGACTGAAATTTGTTGCGAAATTCTTATGTAGGCCCACAGCTACTGAATCCTGTTTGAATCTCTCTCGTTGCTCTGCAATATTTCTGCCTATCGCCCGAAATTTTGACCGCCATTAACGTCTGGATAAATATTTCTGAGAGTTGGTTTCGCTTTTAAATAAATTATTGAACTGCATACAGACTAATAAAAGGATTGGAAAACCTATTTGTATTCTTAAATATGATCAGTGTTGTTTAGTCTATCATTATGGTAAAACCTTTATCGACAATTTCGGTTTGTCTATTAATTTTAAATAAAATTAAAATGTAACTTGCCTTGTAGTGAGTTTATTGAAGAAATTCCGATAAAATTTATATGGAGCTGGGTTTTTCATGAAAGTGTTGTGGAATGCGAAATACTGTAAAGACGTCATATCAGGGCCACATCCCATGTGATAGGATGGATCTGTAATTAAGCATAGTGATTGCCAAAAAACCAAAAAATTATGTTTTCACAGGACCAAAATCAAATAACTCCAGATAATACCGCATAAGTTTACACACCAGCCAATATTTTTCCCAAATAATAGCCAGAATTTTTGTTTTCCAGTTACATTCTAAGGGTACCAACCTGTGAACATAAATTTCCCTATCCGTTACCCTTTCAATGACAAGAAAAGTTATACACACGTGATACGTAGTTTCAGAATAGTTTATGGTTTTACTTATAAATAATTGGACTTGTATGTGAGACAACTTCGGGAAAAAGCTCGTCGCTGTCTATTAAAAGCTTCATTACGGAAGGCCCACATTTTCATCAACGGGTGTTTCAAAAGTCTGTTGTCGTTCATGAGAATCTTCGACAGTAGATATTAACGCTGACTTTGCACACAGGGTGAACGCATTTAGGGTTAAGGGGATTGCATTCGTCCGTCTTCTAGCACGTACGATATTTGAAATTGCTGAATCGACTTTCATAAATTTAAATAATATTTTAAAACACCGGTTTTACCATCAAGAAATCATGACGTCACTAAGACTTCTATCTTTTCATTTGTAGCGCCGCGTACCCTGGTAGACGTTTACCAACATTTCAGATGTCCTTTTTGATGGTGATGACGACGTTAATGATTTTTGAGGCAGCAAGGACCTCTGAAACGTCGGTAAACGTCTACCAGACTGCACGACGCAACAATCCGGAAGACAAGTCATCTTCGGACTCACCTCGGATCTTATTTAATATAATTACTACGAATTTAAACAGGATTTACTTAATGATCGTTTGCGACGTTTCGGGCTTGATTGTGAGAACTAAACAAACCAGAATTCCTGCGAGAGACATTCAGAGCTATAAACTTAGAAAATAAGTGGTGTACGTAGTTATCAATGCCCTAGAAAGGGCTAATTAGTAACGTGGAATGATATGCTTTGGAAAGAGATTAAGTGTCACAAAAATGGGGGTGAACGGTCTCAATTTCTGGGCAGCTCTCTGAAAAGACTAATTAATAATGTAATATTTGTATTAAAGATGTGGTTGTTTTTTTATGCTGAAGACAGATTTGAACTTAGGTGAAAACGTCTCTCGTGGTTTGGCGAAAGTATAAGGTTGCAAATTTGCATCGAATTGAATTTTCTCACCAGTTTCTTGGTCAATACAGTTTTGGTTCGTTACTCGTTCCCAAATATCCTGTCCGATCGGCATGACGTCACTCGCAGGCCTGACCTAATGTCCACAGCCGCGGGCTTTCTACTACCATTTCAGTGTAACATCGCCTTTCGCTTACTTTTTTTTATTATTATTAGTGTTCTGTCTGACGACAGGTCCACATGAACAGGATCCTTCCATCCTTTTCTCGGACTGGGACCTGTTCATATACGTTCTTGGCAGATGATCCAGAAGTGGTTTGCCATTGCCTTCTTCTGTGTGTGAATGGAGTAATTGTTGGGATGCCACGGAGGAAAACTCCGTGTTGCCTAGACCACGGCCTTGCCCAACACAAGTTATAAATTCGGGCACCGCCGGGAATCGAACCCGAGACCCCCAGGATTACGAGGCCAGCGTTCTAACCGCTAGACCACCTCATCTTATTATTATTTAGTGTTCTGTCTGACGACAGGTCCATATGAACAGGATCCTTCCATCCTTTTCTCGGACTGGGACCTGTTCATATACGTTCTTGGCAGATGATCCAGAAGTGGTTTGCCATTGCCTTCTTCTGTGTGTGAATGGAGTAATTGTTGGGATGCCACGGAGGAAAACTCCGTGTTGCCTAGACCACGGCCTTGCCCAACACAAGTTATAAATTCGGGCACCGCCGGGAATCGAACCCAAGAGACCCCAGGATTACAAGGCCAGCGTTCTAACCGCTGGACCACCAGCTCTTACTCAGTTGTTTTGACATGTTTGATGGTATCGGACGGTTGAGTGAAACTGGTTCAACATTTCCCAATGCATGAACGTCAGTTCACTCTGCTCCTACTTCAAGATCGATTCTCCCACTAGCCGTTAACAGATCTTCTGGATTTAGCATCTTTTCCAGCCCTGAAGATCGGTCCTGATATAGCATCTCCTTGTTTCAAAACATTCATGATGGAAAATTCGTCAGATAAATGCTCTCTAAACGGACTTTATTATACGTTATTTTAAACACATTTTAATTAGCTCGTCACGTTCTATGAGGAAACTTACAATGAATTCAATGAGAATGTTTTGTAGTATTTGGTGTTTCTCCTCGCTGAAAAATAGTCTTCCTTGACACTCGTAAATATATATATAATGACCTAGAGTCCCATTGTACACTGCATTTTGTCCACTGTCTGACAAATGCATAATATCTAATCAGTCGGTGATATGTTTGGTGGAAATCCACAATAGTTTTCCTCAGATAATTTAGTGTGTTTTTGCAGTCAACCTTAAGAGTAGGATGTTGAATAACTTTGAGTACATAATTGATAAAAATCTATTTAATTTGGGTTTTGAAGAAGTAAGATGAAAGTTACAGCGAGAAACAGATTCAAGGTTGTGGCGTTAGACGTAAGCGGATATTTTGTATAAATTTCTGTACACCCATTGGTGAAATTATGGGAACCAAAGTTTTTAAAGGCAAGGAAATATAGAACGATAATTAAAAAAATATTCTACAAGGATTAGATTTCTGAGTAGTTATAATACCATATTTCACGCGTTAGAACTCAAGCTATTCTGTTCAAGACATTTTGCTCAACTACTATGAAGATTGTGTTAAATTTCGGCGTAAAAATATAATTTCCTATTTCATTCCCTTCATTTTCGCGGCATCTTCAATTTCTTGTGGTTTGTTCGCACTGGAAGGTCAGGTCCCTGTGAGGCCTAGGGCAGGACGCATGGCGTCGCCTTCTGCCTATGCTGTGACGCCGTCGGAAGTCCATCGGCGGCACAGAACCGAAGACAACTTGACCTTGATGGCTGAAGGCAACCTGGAATCTTGTTTGACGTCGACCGCGCGTAGCCCTTCGAATGGTACGGGAAACTTACCCTTGTTACACCTTGATTAAAATACAGAGCCCCGGTTATCCGACGTTTCGTCATTTGACACCGTAATGACCTTTCTTCTGGCTACGAATTTACTTGGTATATAGGCCTACCCTCGTCTTTTTCACTAATCTTCTGTATTAACTGATATTTTCGATTATCCGAACATCCGTCTGTCAAGATTATGTCGGATAATCGGGACTGTTGCCGAGGACATGGTACATGCTACACCTTCCTCGCGCCCATGCCCTGCCCTTGCTGAGATGTGGCCTTCATCATCCGCTGTGAACAAACTTTTGGTCCGCATTTACAGGAGCATTTCAAGTGCCCAAAAATTCTCGCGAAATCTCCATCGTATTTCAAAGTTTTTTAAAGACGTAATAATCATCGGAAGATTTTGATGAAGACGACATTTTTGCTTTTAACGTTACTCCTTCGATAAATATTAATCGATACTAAATAATAGTCGTTAAAACAGATAGCCTTTTTTAAGGACCTACACAAGAGATAGTACGCACCTAATAGGACTCTTTGTTTAAACAGAGTCCTTTGGCTGATTCTGGCTTCATTCAGGATTCTTTGCACTCCTTAGTTCTAAACATAAATAGTCTGTCTCGTTAATAGCCCCGGGGACGATTATCCTAAACCTATTCTGCGCAGACTTTGAGGAGTTCAACTCCCGTTAAAAGTTGACGAGTTGTTAAGTGAGACGTAAAATTTTAAATTCGTGTCCACTGGACATCTTTTGATATATTTTCTAACAAACGGTAAGCGGGATTAAGCCGTTCCCGGAACTTATTCTCCAACCAGTTTGCGTTTTTGTTCAGAAGCGTGGGTCTTGTGAAATAGAACTGAAGAAATTAGAACACGTTTTATAAAAGTTGCTATAAAATATTTTCATATCCGACACAAAAATTAGTCCGTGTACCCTTCCGCATGAGAAAGAAGACTTTCTATGCTGAACGGGTTTGATCTTTTCGTCGTGGAAGGTCTCGAAGTTTCATTTGGTGATTTTCTTCCTTCAGGTGTTAGTTCCTGTGCCATCCGCTTGGAGTCGTCACGATAAGTAATTGCGTCACATCCCGGTAGAGTTGCTATCCTTTGTTTGTCATTGGCGTCTATTGCTGATGGCGTGGAATTTATAGCGATATAATTCGATTCCTCATCCGATGTGATATTAACTTCGTCTTGATATCGCGTTTCTGATTCGTGGTAAATATTTTTGTCCATTGTCGAATCATCTTCCACGTCAATATCTGTATCATCATCATCATCATCGTCGTTGTTAGTTTGACGACGCTGACTTTCCGGGCTTCCGGTGGTAACGCTGCTGTCAGCGGACACGTGACCGACGCCTCTGGTAGCGCCTGACGATGACGTCATTTCCCGCTTAGCTTCCCAGTCTCGCCGCAAGGTGGCGATGTCGACAGCGATTCCTTTCGCCGCCAGTTTGCGCTGCTGTCGCTCCAGTGACTTGGTGAGCTTCTTCTCGCGGCGTTCCCGCTCTTTACGCAGAAGTTCCTCCTCCGGGATAGGCTCCCCGCTGCACGTCTGAGGGTGCGCGTTGTGTGCCGGGCGTCCGGGTCCTTTCTTCGTATGCTCCTTCTTACGCCATTTGGCTCGTCGGTTCTGGAACCACACCTGCAACACAATGCAGCGCCAATGACTCCAGGACTCCAGGACACGTCATCGCCAAATGACGGCTTTGTATAAATACCAAAGGAACAAAATTTTGCAACAAACACATGGGCCCTGGGACGCTTCGTCTTTGGGCTGAGACTCATTTCATTTTAGAAATATAACCATATAAAAATTAAGTGTAAACCTTACCGAATTAAAGTGTGTTTTAAAAAATTGTTGATTCCTACGTCACAGATTAAAACTTCCAGTAGATTATTTTCCGTTCAGCGAGCTAATTATCTCATCAAATTATTCGTGTTTTTTTCCCCGTCTAATCACAATTGTATATAAATAAAATTTATACATAAGATATTATAATATCATTTACATATTTGGTACAACTTTTTACTACATGTTTCGGTTACATTGAACCATCTTCAGGTGTAAAATGAAAAGTTAAAAATTATAATCTTATAAACTAAAACTTAATTACTGTTGTTGTGTAACTTGTGATGATGTTTGCTTCCAAATTCATTGGAGTGAGGGTATATTTTGAAGTGATAGTGGTTTAACATTGGCCTGTAACGTAAATAATTTAAAATATTTTTTTTAAATATTACTGAACTTGAAAGAACGAGTATAGAAGACAAAATGTAATAAGGTAAAAATAAATAAAATGTAAAAATGAACTTACCGAGGAAGAGCGTAGATATGTCTTGAAGGTATTCAGAAGTACTAACGTATCCGAGGAGAAATGGATCAATACTGATCACTTATAGAGAGAGTAGGTGAAAGGTGGTTGTTGAGATTGGGGTCAAGCGTCTGAAGGACATTGAAGATGGGGTTATTAAGGTATATGTTATTATCGTTTAGGCAAATGTTTTGTTTAAATGTTTGTTGTATATAATATTTTTCTATTGTATCTCTATGTCTTTTATTTTGTACTATTTTTAAAATATCCATTGTTCCTGTTATTGTGTTATATGCGTGTCCGGTATTCAGAATATGTTTGGCGTATCTCATCAAAGATTATCGAAGAAGATAATAAATTCTAATCATGTTATGAATTAGCTCACATGTGTATTTATACCTTCTGTTTCAGCTCATTAACCGCTGTAGATTAAAAAATGATTTTCGAATTAATAAAACAATTGAGCGGGTTTAAGTAAGGCGATCTTGAGGGCCATAGCTCAGAAATTAAGCGTCCAAGGACCCATATTTACATTTTTCCCCCTCGCGTCTGTGCACATAACACTTCCCTAAGCTCGTGCCGTGTAGTTCATAAGAACCCCATGTATGTCCCCTTTGCATCTAAGGCAAGTGAGCTTTCTGAGTCTCTGGTATAAGCTGCCTGACCCGTCGAGATCCCCCGCCATATTGGCCTAAGTCTTGTTCTTCAACGCTAAGAGTGAAACAAGCGAAGTTCCGTAACTGCGCGCTGTTAAGCTAGCTGAGTCCACTCACCGCGACTCGCGACTCCTTGAGGTCGAGTCTCATGGCGAGCGCCTCCCGCATGAACACGTCCGGGTAGTGACTGGCGAGGAAGGCGCGCTCGAGCTCCTCCAGCTGCCAGCTGTTGAAGTTGGTCCGCGAACGACGGCGCTTTACTCCGCCTCCGACGTCGTCCATACCCGACGTCGATTCTGCTGACAAAACCATTCATTATACTTCTGTGATATCAAGGAGTCTCCACACAGCCACTGACAGATGGCAGTCCGATCGGATGATGGACGACACAGGCAGGAAGACGCAATGTGTGTAGGGCTTTCAGTAAACCTCGGCCGTTGTATCTCGCGATGTCGCTCATAGATGGCAGCATGAATTGTTGTGGTACGCTCCCTGCGGGCGTAAGCCTCAACTAACTGGCTAACATTGCAAGTTGTCTGATGGGTCCTGCTGTGGGCCAGTATTTGGAGAACCACCAGGTCACACAGAATTATTTTCGTATTTCGTTTTGTAAAGTGTTAGCCAGGCTAACACTATTAACATGGTTAATACTTATCTTCCGCCCCTGACTTACTGTTATACGTTTAACCAAAGAGAAACTATAATCTGTGCCTAGATCATAAACATTTCGTACCGTATGACAAAATTTGTTGACAAGCGGGTATGAAATAATGCATGCATGTCCCATGATAACCTCTTAAATACGTAACAGTCATTAAAATAGTCAAGATATTTTTATTTGTTGTTGTAAACATGTTTATTATTGTCTTGCCAACAGTTTACAACTGTCCGTGTGTTTATCAAGTTGAGCCCAGTTCACATTCTCACCAGATATTCAATTAAATCCCTCAAATATCCTCTTGTCTACGCTTAGGTCTACCAAATGGCCTCTTTCCTTCATGTTTTCCAACTAAACTTGTACGAATCTGTCGTATCTTCCAAGCGTGTTACATGCCTCGCCAATCACTTCATTTTTGGACGATGAAACCTCGGTAATATTTCTCGAAGAATGAAAATTATGGAGCCCTAAAGCTGTGTTCTGCTAACTTGAAGAGTGGTTGAGTTTCTTGTACATACAAAAACAAATAACATTACAGTTAATGTTTAATATTTACATTTTAGATGGGATACGGAACACAAATTACTCCGACAGGATTTGTGGGCGTACCAGGCATCCTTCGAATTTAATGGGGATCTTTCGTAACATTTATATAAACACAGGCAGCTTATACTGTGGCCGCGGATAGGATACTGACGCTCCTCGTGATTCTCAGTTATAATCCCGGATATGAAATGAAAGTATGAAGAGAGTTACTAGGATTTTATCCTTTATAAACCCGTAGGCCAACGGAAATACGTCTATGTATTTTTCCTTAAATATTAAAGTGTTTTAAGCAACCTACCGTAAACGTGTTTTTAGACGTAAAGTACGTTTGATTATCCGCTGTCATTGCCAGTCGTTCGTCTTATCATTCACACTGGATACTGTAATCTCTTTTCAACCTCGAAATATTCCAATTTTTATGCTTAAACATAAACGCTATGTTTGATACCAATGTTGCCATGCGACAAGACGCAAGGTGGACGTGAATATTAATTCCGACCTTAAACAGCCGGTGATAATTTTATCTCGCCCTGTTTTCAGCTGCTCGCGGGACTAAGATAATTACAGGCCTTGCGTTAGTTAGCCTTTGAATGGATTACTTAATTCTTAACCGAGGTCCTGTATTTGCTTTCTCGCACGTTTGACTATTTTTCGAAAGGAAATACAAAGGCGATGTATTAAGTATATACATGTTGATGCTTACCAGACGCTGAAGTCTGAATTTAAAATCTGTAGTGACGTTAATACAGTGTTCAGTACCTAAATTAAATTACTCCACGTATAACTGAAACCAACAGATGGAGAATGTGGAGCATTTCAAGTACTTGGGAAGCATAGTCACGACGGACGCTCTATGCACCAAGGAAGTAAAAGCAAGGATAGCCATGGCCAAGGCAGCTTTCGTCAAGAAGAGGATACTTCTCACTAGCAAGTTGGGCTTGGAGATGATGAAGAAACTAGTGAAGTGTTACGTATGGAGCAGAGACTTGGACACTCAGGAAGAAGGAACAGAAATACCTGGAGAGTTTTGAAATGTGGTGTTGGAGAAGAATAGAGAAGATCAGGTGGACGGATCGAGTGACCAACGAAGAAGTATTGAGGAGAGTCAACGAGCAAAGAAACATTCTGCAGGCGATTACACGAAGGAAAGCTAACTGGCTGGGACATATTATGAGTGATATCACCGAAGGCCAGGTTGAAGGAAAGAGAGGACTGGGAAGAAGATTGATACAGCTAACCGACGACCTTAAACAAGGAAAGAAGATGACGTTCCAGGAATTAAGCGAGAAGCCGAGAATAGGGACAACTGGAGAGCTCTTTTTGGGCAGAGCAATGGACCTGTCGTAAGACAGAACACTTAATAATAATAATAACTGCAGTGACGTAATCTTTACAAATGTCGTCTTGTAAATAAAACATTCTTCAAGAATTTTTCCCCTTTCATTTGTTGTATGACGTAATTGATGACGATTATTTTAGAATATGCATGTCCTGTGATAGGATGAAAAATGAATAATGAATTTGAAAGGATGGTTAAGGAATCTGTTGTGGTATACTTCAAAGTAGCCCATTTTCCCGTCATTTACTAGCGGAGACTGAGGAAAACCACAGAAAACTGTTACAGTAGCTGGTCTCCGTGTCAGAGATTAAACTCAGGACGTCCTCACGTGATGTCTAGACTTCGGTCGGTAATGTATTTTCTGTTCACAGTCCGGTTAATATATCCCGTCACTATAAGCCTTGTAAAAGTTAGCTCATAGAAACAGACAGACACTTTAAGCTCGATCTCTGAAATATTAAACCGTGGACGAAGGCTGTCTGTGTTGGGATATCAATTTGTTCCTGTTTTTTACACTAACAAACGAGGACTTTAAATGGTGTTTGTAGGGTCGTTAACTATGTTGGTACAAGGAATGTTTAGTACGAGAATGGCACAAGGTATTGTGGCTTAGTTAAATTATACATCTTGGTTGTTCTGAGAACTAATAAAGTTTATTTCGGTCATGCAAATTATAATATAAAGTTCCTCATAATCAATCTGTTACCTCATTCATTTTGGGTCCCGTATTTTTCTCAGAATCCTGTTTCCAAACACCCCTAATTTCTATTTTTCCCTTAATGTGAGAGCAAATTTTCACTTAATTTAATCTGAATTTGCGTTGAATAGATTAACTCATTTTGATTGTTTATTTAATAAAACCCTGCAAAATGCATTACATTACGCTCCTCACATTCGTTGTTACGCGTCGAGACAAAGAGAGAAACATAGATATTTTTGCCTCACATTTGGTGTGCTGTCGGCCTGGGATCGTGTATTCAGATATTTCCGTGGTTTTCCTTAGTAATCTCAGCCAAATGCCTACATCATGTCTTGAAACAGAAGAAAATGGATTCTGCGAAACTTTAACAGTCACGAAGCGTCGCTGCCCCCCCCCTGCCCCCCTCTCCCCCTGCCCCCCTGTCCATACGCTACAGTACTGCTGAGTATGCCGTTGTTGCGCTGAGCAGAGAATCGCTTGTCCGTTTCGAAACGCACGTAAAAACAATCGGACGAGTCATTACAACAGAATTTAAAGTAAATATCCCAGAACCACCCGATGGCAAGCGTGCAAAGGTGAGTGGGGGTTGGTTTTGCGTATAGGTCGTTAAGAATAATTGAATGAAATGCCATCACCAACTTCAGTCGCCGCGAAACTTCACTTAGCCGTCGTCATTAGCTGCGAGTGAAAGCAGGGAGCTTAGAGGGAACACACGAATAATATAGGATTGTAAATTGGAAAAAAAAAAAATAAGGATAAGAACTTTTTGTCTCTTTAGGAACAGCAAATCTTAGATCGTGTTATTACATTTAATCTAAAAATAGTTTTAAAATATATTAAAATTTTCCGTCAATCACAATAAAGTAATATAAGATAATTAAATTGTTAAAATATTATCCTTTGTTCCGTATCGAGTACTCGATTTACATATGGAACATTCTCGACATGTTTCGGCTTTCATAGAGCCGTCATCAGGTGTATGTTATAAACTCTTAATTCAATTACTAATTTTTAATTTTCGTATCATTTCTACATTTTTCACATTGTATCAACATTTGTTGTTGTATTATATATCATTGATACAATCGTATTGTCTTACATTTAATCTGTGTCTCCAGATGGATTTTGACGTAATTTAATCTTGTGTCTGCAACGTAGAATGAAACGTCGGTAGTCTGATAACGCGAATAGCCCGTCCTTAGCTACGACTTCGTGGATTTATTTATTCAGTTATGTATTTTGTAATGTTGCTCGTGAATAATTAGGCCGATATTGTTATTAAGTCGTGTGTGTTCAGGGCTCATTTTATTAGAGAAATTTTTGTAAATAACAGAAAATTAAAATCATTGTAATCCATAATAGAATTAAGCCGTCTTACATTTTGCTACGAATTTACTTTATGAATAACTATAGAAGGCCTTAGATAAGGGCTCAGCCTATCGGAAAACTTGTACCACAATAGGATAACACACCATTTCTTTAACGATGTTCGAAACCACACGTGGCCTGTTCTGCATTCGCCACTTAAAATCGGTAACCATATTAATCAGCAACAAAAATTCTAGCATCGAAAAATCTAATTAAATGTAATAGTCCAATTGGAACATATAATTCAGTTGTTTTGGAGTTCCAGTTGAATTTTTTGGCTACGTAAGATCAGGTTTCCTCTGAAAATGGAATTTTGTTATAAGCTCACTTAATATAAAGCAACCGCCATGGTGGTCTAGCGGTTAGAACGCTGGCCTTATAATCCTGGGGTCTCGGGTTCGATTCCCGGCGGTGCCCGAATTTATAACTTGTGTTGGGCAAGGCCGTGGTCTAGGCAACACGGAGTTTTCCTCCGTGGCATCCCAACAATTACTCCATTCACACACAGAAGAAGGCAATGGCAAACCACTTCTGGATCATCTTCCAAGAACGTATATGAACAGGTCCCAGTCCGAGAAAAGGATGGAAGGATCCTGTTCATATGGACCTGTCGTCACACAGAACACTAAATAATAATAACATGAGGTGGTCTAGCGGTTAGAACGCTGGCCTTGTAATCCTGGGGGTCTCGGGTTCGATTCCCGGCGGTGCCCGAATTTATAACTTGTGTTGGGCAAGGCCGTGGTCTAGGCAACACGGAGTTTTCCTCCGTGGAATCCCAACAATTACTCCATTCACACACAGAAGAAGGCAATGGCAAACCACTTCTGGATCATCTGCCAAGAACGTATATGAACAGGTCCCAGTCCGAGAAAAGGATGGAAGGATCCTGTTCATATGGACCTGTCGTCAGACAGAACACTAAATAATAATAATAATATAAAGCAGTCATGGAGACATTTAACAACAGATTAGCCAGATCTGTCAAAGGATAAATTCATCTCGGTTTTTGTCGTAGAATATTTAATTTTGGGTTGCGTTATTCTTATTCGATAGTCAACTAAAGAAAGCTGAGTGATTGGAAATTGAAAATTAATTTTCTTAAATTTCAAAGATTTAAGCTTGTAGCAGAATTCGAATGTACCGTAAAGAATTCTTTCTTCCAATTTGTTTAACCTTGTCTAATCAGTATATACTTCTGATGTCACTTGTAATGGCAGACGCCATGTTTAGGAATTACAGTTATTAGTTTCAAACAAGGGGGCGTTTTCCATTTGTAAACCGTGTTTCCTGATATCTGTTCCAACTGCACGGTACGTGAATTCCTTTATTGTGTGATTGTTACTCTTTTGACATAATATGGCCGTTTTGTCTCGTAATTTGGCATATAATTAACGAAAATACAGTGACTCTTAGACATTCGTACTTCCTTAAGCATTTGTAAGCAGTCTAACACACGTATCATTGCGCTCAATCTAATTCGTTATGTTTTATTTTCCTTTCAGACACACAAAAGCGAAATTAAAAACGCATTTGTTAATTAAACATCCTGAAATGTCAATTGGAATCAGCACCGAGTGGAGAAACAAAGTTTTATTCTCTGCAAGTAACTACATTGAAAAATTTTATCTAGTATTGGCGCTGAGTCTACATTGTCTGTATTCCGTAGTTTAATTTAAAATCGGGTCATTTATTATATCTAATTCCTCCAGGGGCTTCCCCGGTTTCTCCGTGGCATCCCAATAATTACTCCATTCACACACAGAAGAAGGCAATGGCAAACCACTTCTGGAGCATCTGCCAAGAACGTATATGAACAGGTCCCAGTCCGAGAAAAGGATGGAAGGATCCTGTTCATATGGACCTGTCGTCAGACAGAACACTAAATAATAATAAGATGAGGTGGTCTAGCGGTTAGAAAGCTGGCCTTGTAATCCTGGGGTCTCGGGTTCGATTCCCGGCGGTGCCCGAGTTTATAACTTGTGTTGGGCAAGGCCGTGGTCTAGGCAACACGGAGTTTTTCTCCGTGGCATCCCAACAATTACTCCATTCACACACAGAAGAAGGCAATGGCAAACCACTTCTGGATCATCTGCCAAGAACGTATATGAACAGGTCCCAGTCCGAGAAAAGGATGGAAGGATCCTGTTCATATGGACCTGTCGTCAGACAGAACACTAAATAAATAATAAAATAATTCTCTTGTACAAAGGACTAACAATCTGTTTTTGCAGACCACAAATCGAATACGTCTATCTGTAATAGTATTACAATACATATTAATATAATAAAAATTCTGATATCTTATCTTTCCCAACAGCCAGTCTTGTGTTGCTAACATTATTCTTTATAATCTATGACTTTATTCGGTAAATTTCACCCCGAGGATAGTCGCGGCAGTAACGTGAACCCGATCATGGATTTTCTGCGCGATCCAATATGATCTTACGTAAATGATGCTTTTGGTGCCGAGGTCTGTCTCGTAAGAAGTCCGTTATATTTCGAGGTCAAAAAGTGTTTGATTTGCTGACTGCATAACCAAACGAACTAAATTTCGTCAGGTTCTGTTGACCCCTGATCCGTCTTTCAAAAATGCTTCGTGCTTCGTTCCGCTGTTAGACGAAAATTATTCTCGTGTGTCATACGTCATATGCAGATTCAAATATTATACGCCTTGGAGATAATTCATTTAAAATTTTAGCTTGTGAAACCAAGATTCATTATTGACTATTTTATATTTTCTCTAGACCCAATCGTCATCAGTCGTGCTTTGCGTTGGTTGTTAAACATCAATTGCAAATTCACGTAAGTTTAATATAAATACTGTACTATTAATATTATTATTTAAATTAACTAACAGTACGGTAGAATACGGTGAAATTTCCGAATTAATCTTAAGAATTATGTATCAATCAACACATTTAGTAGGCCTATCAATTTTTAATAATATCCCTGCTTATCATTGTAATACGACGTTTTATTTGGATTAATTTTCCAGTTTGATTTCAGAGATTCGAGATTTCAAATTTCCCACTGAAAAGTAATTCTTGCGATCGGGAAATTTCCTCCATACGATCAACCCACGTCTCACTGATTACAGAAAATATGAATACATTGCCTTTTTCATCCTACATACGCACGAACACACAAAAGTCTAAGCCACTAACGAAGAATAACCTAACGTAATTTATATGAGTTATTGTTTTTATACGTGAAATATATTTCTTTAGTTTGTAGCTTAAGTGCGTCATGTTTGTGTTGAAACCAAATATATATTTATTATCACAGTCAATACACAAACGTATTTAAAATGTTTTTGTTAAAATGTATATAAAACTATAACATCTGTAGTATAAAATCTTACAATAAGTTATATTATGTTATATTATGGCGCTTTTATCGTAGTATGATGTTACATTTATTATGGCGCTTATTATTAATTGCACGACATGTTTCGATGTTTTATGACATCATCTTCAGGTTTTTATCGTCATTTTTATCATTTTAAAACTATTATATATTTCGATGCAATGCATTTATTGATTTATAGGTATATTTGTAGATTTTTCTGTCTTCATAATGCTCTGCATGTCTGTAGTTAGACGTAGGATACATCACACGACACAAAATCGGTATGTTTTCTTATAATTTTACATATGTTATTTCTTTGTATTTAATTTCTATGTCAATTTCCATGCTCATTTCATAATAGAAAAATTGGACGTTAATTTCACAGAAAATGAACGTCTAACTACAGACATGTCGTGCAATTAATAATAAGCGCCATAATAAATGTAACATCATACTACGATAAAAGCGCCATAATATAACATAATATAACTTTATAGTTTAGATGCGTCATGTTTGTGTTTAAAATTCAAATATATATTTATTATTCAAGTCTATACACAAACTTTTAAATTGTTGATGTTAAAATTTAAAATTTAAATTTAATTTTAAATTTTAACATCAACAATTTAAAAGTTTGTGTATAGACTTGAATAATAAATATATATATTTGAATAATATAACGTATTGTAGGATTTTATACTAGAGATGTTATAGTGTTATATAAATTTTAACAACAACATTTTAAATACGTTTGTGTATTGACTGTGATAATAAATATATATTTCTTTAGGTTATTAGATTTTTGCTGAGAATCTGGGTCTCTTAAATAATATGCAGGAGTGCCAAATCCCTAAGCATTTTATGATAGCGATGAAATTTTTGAGTTCATAAAAGGAACTGTCTCGATAAGGTAACTAACTTAAGATTTCCATGAATAATCTTGTGCCATGAAGTTTCACGAGCAATCAGTCAACCAGTCATCCCTGGCTGACAATCTAAAACGCATATAACCGGTTTGTACTGTTAACTCCGTGCAACATTTGAAAATTCACGATCGTCCTGATGATGGAGGCAGCAATGACCTCTGAAACGCTGGTAAACTTGTACCATCCTTTCAATCTCCCTCTTATTCATTCGAGGAACAAGACAATTTCAAAATTTATAATGATTCTGACCGCGTTGGTCTCCGTGGATTGCTATCTGCGTGCGACGGGGATGTAATTAGCCCTCCGGCTGTGGAGTGACCATTCGGGCGTAGGGCGTCGGCCCTTTGCCGTCCCTTCGCAGGGCACGTCGTTCTAATTCGATATCGCCTGCCGAGAGTAGTGTGATCTTTCATTTCGACACGTGTTGATCCAAAGCTCGCGCGTGTGTGTTAACAGTCAACACGAAGGAGTTGTAGGAGCAACGTTGATACAGTAATAGTCTCTGCCTAGGAAAATAACCGCCTAACGACATTGCTAAGTATTAGGTCTTGTGGTTTTAGTCTATCTGTGATTTATTAATGACTCTCTCTGTATCTCGGAGAGGTACAGACTTTGATTGTGAGGTTATTAACGAATAAATAATGTTAAAGGATATGGAAGGAGATGGTAGTGCCTTGTCCCGGTATTTTCGTGGAGATGCTGAGAAAAACGACGATAAATAAGAATCAGGATGGTCGATCTCAGAGCTGTGTGTTATTAATTTTCAGAAGTCTTCCTGATTTATATAGATTTGAGTTAAAAATCACACAGGCTTATTTTTGCAGAAATTAAAATTAATTAAATTAATGACACATTAAAATATTCAGTCAGTACAGGGTTCTGATGGGACCTAAAGATTTAATACCGTATTCTCTAAAAACCAGTCCAGTTCATGTTACTTCAGTCTGTTCCCCTGAGGTCATTTTAATATTATCCCCCCGTTCTATGTCTTTCAAGTTCAATTATTTCATTTGGTTTCCCAATTAAAATTTATTGCGAGATTTGTTTCGCTTATGATCTTTATGTATTTCGTGTAACGAACTCCGCATTTCATAAAGTTTAAGTCCTTTATGAAATATTGTTAGGTCATGTGTTACAGCTCACGTTTCATATATTTTCTATCACTTCTGTGGAAAATCCAGTTAACGCAATAAATTTGTGTTGGGCAATAAGTATTGCGCGTTGTGTTTAAAATATTTGATACGTCTTTGAAAACTTAATAGCTTTTTACAAATATATCTATGTTCTTAACAGTTATCTGTTGTTGTTTTAAAACCTGATAACAACTAGGAAAAATTGTAAAGAAGTGTCGATAAAATACAATTTGGAAAAAAAGTACTTTTCCAGCACTTGGATTTCTTTGAGTTGACAACAATTCTGAACAGGATTTTTTATTTGTAATTATTTCCAGTACCTTAAATTTTACGTCATATATATTTTTTTCAAGAACTTTGAAACTAGAAACCCCTAGCAGTCAAACAGATCGGTAGTCCGTCCCTCATATTTAATTTTTCAGTAGTTGATTATATTTAGTCTTGGCGCCATTTTAAGCAAGAACCCAAAATCTTGTTATCTAATTCTCAGCTACAAGTTATTGCAGTTTAATACCAACACAGGCCACAAAAATGTACGGTTTCACGTTGTCTCTAGATACAATCCGTGGTTTTTACAGCCCTTAAGCGGTTTTTCCACCAACCGCAAAGAAGCCGGCTGTCTGTAGGGATTAAACCCGACTGATACCCACCTCCATGGAACAGAGTCCTAAAAACATAAATAGTTGCTCAAAATCCAGATATTCCTTGGTTCTCATTCATTAAACCCTTAGTTCATGAGGTCTATGCCCCATATTCTAAGTCACGTGAATCTAGTACATAAGTTTAAGCATTGTTACTTCAGTATCTATTTTAATATTATCTCCCGTCTACGCCCAAATCATCCAGGTGGTCTTTTGTTATTTATTTTTTGAGTAGTTGATCATCTCCTTTCCCTCAGGTAGCCTATAGTCCGTTTAATAAGGCCTATACGACGTTCCGGGAATAAGTCTATCCACATCTTAAGGTGCAGACTGGCTGTCATTATACCAACAGATTTCCAGTTTTATAATTAATGTCGAAAGTTCAGGCCCAGGTATTTTATAACTAGTCTAGAGATCTGTTGTCATTGTAAGCCTACTTATAGGCTGAATTTCACGTCTGTTACCTTCGTTCTACGTAAAGGTACGTGTCCTGAGCTAGACCATTATGTTTCTGATGACATCTTAAGTATAAGTCTACATCACAACACATCGTTTAACAATTTGTAAATATATGTTCCACCTGCTTTTAAAAATTAATAAATCTGTGATTTTATTCATATGATTCTTAGTGTAAACAGGGATTATTTCTTTAAACAGAGTTAAGAAGTTGACGTTTTGTAATCGTGAATCGCGGTGTTTTCTATTCGGTACGGACTGAATTATAAAATATTATTCAGGCGAGCCTTGGCTTCAATGGATGTAAACTAATTTATACCCAATTTAAGTCTTACCTGACTCTGGTTTATGATAACATAGAAACATAAAGTTGTTTTGGTTATACGTTGAAACGGTGGAATTTATTTCGGAACCGAGGTCTGACAAGTTACCAGAACCATATTTCATTTTATCTGCTCGTGAATAAACAACTCGTGGCTTAAATACAGGATACTACCAAAGTAAACAAGTTTTCCTTTATCTTGCCTGCCTAAACACGGGCTTTCTACGTTTCGTTGCACGATGCAAAATATCACAAAGTTGATTGAATCAAGGCAGTGATTTCCAGGGGCAGAAATTCAAATTCAGACACAAAATCTTAATCTTTTAGATGCTGTTGTATGGACCTTCGGCTTTCACAGAGGTGGATAATTTTCTTAAACCTAGGCTCTCAAGAAAGACATTACTTTATTAAGTGACTTGTCGACCTCACATTAAGATTTTTAATTGGTCAAAGTTAAATTGCGTTTGATTACTGTTATTTAGAGTTGCCTTAACATTTACGTGAATGAAAGATGAATCCCCTTCAAACGTTAAGTAAGGTTAGGTTAGGTTAGATTAGATTAGGTTAGTTTAGGTGAGGTTATTTTAGGTTAGGTTAGGTTAGGTTAGGTTAGATTAGGTTAGTTTAGGTGAGGTTATTTTAGGTTAGGTTAGGTTAGGTTTGGTTAGGTTAGGTTAGGTTAGGTTAGGTTAGGTTTGGTTAGGTTAGGTTAGGTTAGGTTAAGTAAGATTAGATTAGGTTTGGTTTGGTTAGGTTAGGTTAGGTCAGGTTGGATTAGGTTCGGTTAGGTTAGGTTAGGAAAACACCACATGGTTTTAAGATAGTAAATGTCAATTTTTTTTCTATTTTTGAAGTGTTAATCTGTAAGTTTTTCATTGTTAATTATTTCAGCATGATCAGTTGATGAAAATCATCGATGATTTTAGATGGGTACATTTTATGATTCAGTCGATATTGTTATGTGACGTAGCTACAATGCACGTTAAACTGTTGGCTTGTTTTATTTGAAGGAAAGAAACCATGTTTGCTGAGCATAGGCTATGTACGCCTGTGAAAATAATGTCTTCATGATTTCTGTCTCACATCAGGGCTGTTGAAGTTGACTCAGCTGTTCTTAGAACCTGTATTCAAATCCTTATATATATATAGCTAACCTAAAGTATATCGTAATCACTTACCCAAAACTTTATATTAATTCTTTAATCGTATTTATTACTCAAGTTCGTATTTACTGCTATTGTTCAATCAACGTGTGATTTGTTGGACTAATTGTATTCTAGTGTCATGTTGTGGATTATAATCATTATATTGTCATCAGTCAACACACAACCATTTAGATAAATAACCTTATTTATTTCATATCTGTAATATTGTATCGGACTGCTTACCAAACATCAGTTATTAACTATTAATATCCAGATATTGTGACATTTTTAACTGTACGCTGCTTTCAACAGTATTCGTGAATTCAAATCATTTTAATCTGGATTTTTTACAATGTCAATAGAATCTTCCTTACGTCATATTCTCATAAAATTCATCCGCTAGTTTTAAACTTACGTGTAACTTAATCAAATGATTTTGGTACCCTCTGCATTAAGATTCTGGGAATGTAATGTTTAAATGACTCTATGTGCAACAGTATTTATATCCATACATAATGTATTTACATAATCATCCGAGGTTTAAATTAGAATTATTAAACATGAATAACAGAAGTACTGGGCATATTTTATAAATTATCATCAGAAATATCGTGAATTTCTTATAACGACGATTGTACTTCGTAAGCTATGTAGTCAGTCAACACTTCATCTGAGTTTCGCTTTTGTTATGTCGGTAACAGAACTCTGGCCGCCTATACAATTACTATTGTAACTGTATGTACGACCTGCTTTCACAAGAAATAGTCCCACGTTTTGAATTTATATATTTTGTACGATTCTCGGTCTAAACAGCGATGAGTTGCATAAATACCATTTACCAGTTGGTCCTTGTAATGGTAAGTCGTTGTGTTTTCTTTGTGGTACGGACCGGATGCTTAAAAATTTTACTGACGATTTTGAAGGATATTTGTATGTTTGCTATAGACCTATCTAAGTTATTGTAGGCCTATAGTAAAACTGGCTACGTTACGTCAGAATATTTAAAAACGTTAGACATCCCAAAGAACTTCACTTCCAGCCATCTTTAAGACGAGACAAGGATGACCATTTAAAAAATATATCAGAAGAAGGGCAGAGTATTTTATGGTAAAGCTTCTTTCCATAAACATTTCATATGCAGTGAATTGTGAATTAATGAATACGATGATTCATGACAGTAACCACAAAACCCCGCCAACTTATTCTACACTGAGGTATTTTAACGTACTTAAAATTCTCATAACCAATTATTAGTAATCATTTTGTCGGTAATGTTAGTTAACCACAGTTCTTTTTATGAGTTTGTTACTTTTATCAGAACGAGATTTTATACGTGGAAATTTCTCAGCCTGTCTACATTAAAACCTCGGTTCTCAACAAATATGCTTCACTAGGATTTAGTGTTTAGCGATCATCAAAATATGGGCCTAATTATTAAATTAATTTCAGTAGAATTTGAGGTTCTCAGGACGATGAGTATGAAGATTTCTGTCTTCTGGGTTGTTGCGCTGTGAAGTCTGGTCGATGTTTACCAACGTTTCGGAGGTCATACTGCCTCCATCATCAGGGCGATGAGTATGAAGATTTCTGTCTTCTGGGTTGTTGCGCTGTGTAGTCTGGTCGATGTTAACCAACGTTTCAGAGGTCATACTGCCTCCATTGTCAGGGTAATGAGTTGTGGTAAACTTGTGCCAGACCACACGACGCTACAACCATATTCCAAATTTATTTTATAATCAACTGTGGATCGTGCACTGCTAATTAACATAGATCTGATGTTTCTTCAGATGAAACGTATTCTAGGACAATGTTTTAATTACTGAGTTGTACGGAAATGTCTTCTCCTAATGTAGTCCTCGGCCCAGATTTCGTTTATAGACAGAATTTGTTTCTAATATACCTTAACGAGTGTAAAATATATATTACCATTTTAGGAATATATTTTCGCTTCATCGTGACAGGTTTAGGTATTGAACATCGAGGTTACGTATTTAAAGTTGTATTCATAATCGGTAATTTTTATGGAGTTTACAAAATCTGTTTTCTCGCCTTTTTTTATTTAAGAGTCGCTGATTGTGCTACTGTTCTGATCCTCGCATGTTGTTTACAGTGGCACATGTATAGGGAGGGTGTAAGATTCACAGCTGGTCTTAAATTGGAGGTTAAAGAATTCAATTTTGAAGGTTTCTGACGACAGTGAGATATACATTGCGTTACACAATTACAGTGTTTCTGAAATTGGTTCTACTGTCGTTATCAGGTAGAAACCAGGGCAGAATATCTGTCTACTACGCCTTTTACCTTGCCATTTGGTTGAGCTAGCCTTGAACGTGGATATCTGATTAAGGATCTTCCGTGAACATTACATATTCATTCGTTTTGTTTGCTGTTATTGAAAACAAGATTCATCAAAAGTCACTACCCGTAGTTTTATTTCGAACTGATGCTTTTCAAAATATTTTAAGCATTCCCCTACTTTAACCTATTACTAATTACTTTGTATATAACAGGATTCATCTATTCGCGGAAATATAACCCCGCTCTGAAAAGTTATAATTTTTGTAACATTAGATGACGGACAATGACCAAATGAAAATTTTAACACGCTCTAAAGATATATTAAATCTTGTCCCGTCTAATCACAATAAATTCTTATTAAATATTAAAATATTACAATAATTAACATAATTAACGGCAATACTTCCAGACAGACGTAAACTCCTCCACAACATTTCTGACTGATAAACAAAAAGTTCACCCACACTAAAGTCACATTGAGCATGATATATATATATATACAGAACAACATCGAGTGTGTTATTAAAAAATGGAATAAAAAATCTGAAAAAGAACATCGTTTGATATCTGGTAAAAATCTGATAAAAATGTACGCTGGCATAATGTATGAAAAATTGTATTTGAATTATTTATCGTTTTGAAGCTTTATATAATTATATACACCTGAGGATGGTTCTTTTAGGAACTGAAACATATCGTGAAACATGGAAAAATGATGGTCTAATGTAAATCGAATATTTCGATAAAGAACATCATTTAATAATATTTTAAATATTTTAAATGTTAATTATTGTAATATTTTAATATTTAATAAGAATTTATAGTGATTAGACGGATAAGATTTAAACAATATGTATTTATTATATCACAATATGACGCAACTTTACCATCTTGCGCTCTAAAGAATGTAATATTCCACGTGAATGTACCAAAGCTGTAAGGTATCTCACCGAGTAAGTCCCACAAAAGAAAAGTACAGTGCAAAGATTCTGTGTCACGTACCCGAATCCTGTCTGTCATCGGGATTGGCCAGGACTCCGTCTGTATCCCTTTCGAGTCTCCTGAAGCCTCCTCGGTCATCGCCTGTCCCCCGGACAGGATCGTTGACATCGTCGGAAGGCCGGAAGACGCAGATGTTGGCTACTCGGTGATGTAGCAATCCATTGTTCGCGTAACTATGGTAACGATGCTGTAGTAGCAACGCGTACTGGAAGGCTGTAAGGGACGGGCCGATCGAGGCGGCTGTGGGGAGATAGGGCTGTGTTCCTGGCACTAGGGCACCCGCAGCGCACATCCGCGACAAAAGATGCCCCAAGTCACTGGTTGTTGTTGGATCCTGAGTTTGGGTAGAGAAATTTTGGGGCGGCGGATTGAAATGTCTGTCCATAACCAAAGTCATAATATTTTTACGCTGGTGATGTTGTATCTCGAAATTATATCTTGAAACTTCGGTTTTAAGGGCGGGATACTTCTTTATAACGCTCAGGGGGTGGGCCGGGGGGGGGGGGGGGTTTCTTTAAATTTAATTTAATTTTGTTAATTACGACCTGCTGTGTTTCACATCTGGCGTTGTTATTTTCAGAAACAATGATAGGGGTTACAACTTTGAATTTTAACACACTTATGCACAGAACTATCTCACAAATGTGGTATAATGTTATGTTAAGAGTTTATCAGAATTCCCAACACCAGTCAAACGTGATTTCCAATTACAAATTTTCAAATTAGTATTACGCGTAATTATGATTTTTCCTTTAGTAGATTGTGTCCTCAAAGAATGCAGTGGTTCGTATTCCAAATAACACAACATTAAACGACACTCGTTTCTTCAGCAAGCGGATTTCTACGCACAGTCGCATCACATTTAAATTTCCTTTCGATCTTGTCATTTAGAAATGAAGTTCACGAGTAGAATGTGCCTCGTATTTTATCAGATTTATCAACCATCTTTAATGTATATTCCTGTTAGTACTTACACACCGCACAAACGCGGGTGACACACAATAACAAAACACTGTCGCTGACGTCTGAGACAGTCGATTCGCCTTTGTTTTTCTTTCGTTCCACTGCCGATAGAGTCAAAGCATCCTCACACGCACGCCTTTTCTCTCTTTTCCGCTCAACAAGGTCTGCTTAGAGGTCCCGCTGACATTACGAGCCCTAACCACGGCTCGCCTGTGTTTCTCCCTTCATCTTCTCATACATTCAGTCCCCACTACCACATTCACGCATCGACGAATCACAAGAGTTACCAGCAGGAACAAATATCTCTTATTCGCCGTTGCTTAGCAACGTCTTCTCGGCCTGGTCCTATAGACCACGCCTATCTGATACCAAGCAACAAGGCCACGCCCATAAATCCCTGTTCATCATTCCTTTTGATTTATCTCAAAAACGTTTTACAGTATCTTTTTATATTATGTCTTACCCCTTAGTAGCTATATGGTCCCGCCGAGCAGTAGTGGTGGTTGGGTGGTATTTGCTCTGAAAGGTGTTACGAAGAACTTTAAAATAAAACTTTATTCTTGGGTAAAGAAAAATGTGAAATATAAGGAATAACATTATGTCATGGCTTTATTTTCAATTGGATAGATTGAAAATAAAATCTTAAAACGTGATCTTGTTCGAGTGTGAAGTAACGTGGTATATGCTTACCCCTGGACATCGGTTCGTGTCTCGCTGAGTTAAACATGAATCTTGAAAACGTTTGCTCGCAGAAGCGTCTTATTGTGGTTTCGTTGCAACAAGACTGTCTGTTGGTTACAAAATTTTCAGTTCTGGTTATGTTTAAGACAGATATATCAAATTAATCACATGATAAAGGCTCCTACATTTTCTGCTCGATTCAAAATCCTAACAGCGATACAAATATTTTCAAATTCTGCTAAATATATGACGTCACCCACTTGCTGTGTTTCTTATCCAATTAAAATGTTAATCGCTTTAGTGATGTCGGCTGTGTTATAGCAGGAACGCGGATAGAAAAATGTTATCTGCATCTTGAAGTGCAATGACGAGAATTCTGAAGTCAGGTGATCTTGGTGGTCATGTAATTGAGCGACCACGGCCAATATATTTCTCAACGCAGTGCAAGATTTTTGTTACGATACAAGGAATCTGCATAGCGGAAAGTTCTGGAGTTATGGTGTAGCCTAGAATTAGGGCTTAACGCCGTGTTTTAAATTTCTAAAAGAAGATTGCATATAAAATGGTCTCAGGTTTGTAATTGCCCTCAAAATTCTTGTGAAAGGGGCAGATTTTGAACGTCGCGAAGGTTTTGGAATTATAAAATTAGACTAAAGTCACATTCTTAACGTTAGCCCAAGCCTGAAAGTTGAGCACCTAGAGATCGCCACTGTCGAGACTTCCTTTCCGTGCCTCCATCATAAATGCTACGGGGGGACAGCGAGTACCTCTGAAACGTCGGACATATCACAGACCATACAACACAAAATCTCATAAGACACTCATCGCTGTGAGAACATGAAATCAAAACCTGTTAGATCCTTGGTTTAATGACGTTTTTCCAACTACATAGATTATGCTTGTAAAGCGTGGAATAATTATGTGACTGATAAATTTGAGGACGTGTTGCTGTGTGAAAGGATTTGTCTTGGGGACTGAGGAAATTACGAAGATCCTTTCTTTGGACAGCTGTATCCGAGCCGAGAGTGTAACGCGGTATCTCCCGGCTGTAGATCAAATCCCGATTGTCTAGTCTGTAGTGAACTGCCCCAAAGACTTAATTTAATTTGAGCCAATGTTTTAAGTTCCACGCCACTTCGTGTAGGCCCTCGTGGGCCCATGTAGAGTTTCGTTGGCTGGGTTTTAAGCTTACTCCGTCCTTACACTGCATAGGTAGGCTTATTGGGCTACGTAATAGACTGACATCGGCTTAGTAATTGGCCTAATAGACTGAGGTAGGCCTGTAAGGCTAAGTAACTTTCATATTACACTAACTGTCTGAACCGAGAACCTAATAGTCGCTCAGTTTTTAAAGACTTTCCTTCCTATTGTGAAAACCAAACGTTCATTAACTTCTTTAAAATATATATTGTTTAAATCTTGTCCGTCTAATCACAATAAATTCTTATTAAATATTAAAATGGTCTAATGTAAATCGAATATTTCGATAAAGAACATCATTTAATATTTTAAATATTTTAAATGTTAATTAATGTAATATTTTAATATTTTATTATTATTAATTTATCGAATATTTCGATAAAGAACATCATTTAATATTTTAAATATTTTAAATGTTAATTAATGTAATATTTTAATATTTTATTATTATTAATTTATCGAAATATTCGATTTACATTAGACCATGGTCTAATGTAAATCGAATATTTCGATAAAGAACATCATTTAATATTTTAAATATTGTAAATGTTAATTAATGTAATATTTTAATATTTAATAAGAATTTATTGTGATTAGACGGACAAGATTTAAATAATTTAAACAATATATATTTATTATATCACAATATGACGCAACTTTACCATTTTTCTTTAAAATAGTCCGTCACTGACCGAGCGCTCTTGATCGAGGTAAATCTAGTCCAAAGGCTGATACCCTTTTTATTTAAAAGTCATTTTAATATTATTATTCCATGCATAAAGCGATCTGCATCAATCTCAACAAGACGTGTGCAAAGAGCCTTTAATTTTGAAACAGGAAAAATTGATTCGTATTTTACCAAACAGTTTCTCTATACTTAAATTCTGAATGATTTGTGGAAGGACCATTGGGTTTTAGGTCATATTAAAGTGTAGTTCTGCCTTTGTCCGCCTCGAGGAGCTACTAATGACAGGGTGAAACCCTACTTCGACAAAAGGGATGGTTCCCCATTATTAAATATTCATTAGCACTCTGCTTTCAGCCACTTATAAAAATTCAAGAATATCCTTTTTATTTGCTAAAAGATGTACGTAATATAAGAAACTTCTAGTCCGTAATTTAACAGTCACGGGCAGGTTTTTTGAACGGCCAAAAAAAAAATTTTTTTTGTTCCAAATGACAAAAACCGAACGCATTTCGCGAGCGACTGCAAGTTGTCATTTGTATTAGGAATTGCTTTCCGAGAACAGAGAGCGATATTGTGTTATGAATGAGACGTGGATGTATGCATTTTGCTTACTACTCAATGCGTGCTACATATTTGGCTCATCTCACCTTCCGTGAAATAATCAAACGACTAATATCTGGCAAAGATAACAAATTATGAATAATCTTCATTATACATTTTTCTAAAAGTTATTTTGAGTGACCTATTCTCACTCACGCCCACGTCATCAAATTCCATGCCTGTACAAATTAGTAAGTAAAATAAGTTTTTATTTGAAATAAAAGTAGCCTCTTCCAAATGCGAGTACAATATTGTGGAAAAGAAGTTTTCACCGGGAAATATATTTCATCTCCATTTAACAAATCTTATGAGAATTGTGAGTCGAATATTGATGTCTTCTGGGTTGTAGAGACGAGTAGCCTGGTAGGAGTTTACCACCATTTCAGAGGTCCTGATGATGGAGGCGGCAAGGATCTCCGAAACGTCGGTAAACTTCTACCAGGCTACTCGTCTCTACAACCCAGAAGACAGAGCCATTTTTCATGAACCATGTACTTTATTTGTTAAGGGAAAGAAATGTCTTACTAAACAATGCTATTTTTAGGTTTAACAATTAACTTGTATTTCGAAAAATTTGCAGTTTTTGCCGATTTGCATATTTGAAAATAATCTGGTCTTCTCAGAGGGTGTTTTTTTCTAAAATCCGTTGAAACCCCTCCCTCAAAATTTATTCAAAAATTCTCGTGACGGAAATCTTCATCAAATAAGGGTATATATCGTTCTATCAAACAATAGTAATGGTTTTTATGGTTCTTAAATGGTTTTGTCTGAGGCAACATTAACTTTCCTCTTTCCTGGTTAATACGAAGGCCCATGTTTCACAGGTGTCATGCGCGCACCTGGTGTTAAAAACGCTAACTGCTACCTTATAATTATGCCAGAAGGCTATGTCCGCATTTCGTATGTCGTTCTCTGTAACCAATTATTTAACGAAGAATACTAAGTTGACACACAGCGCGGATAGAACAGGAAGGAGATAAACATTAATATTCGATTAAAAAGTGAATATAAGCCTACTTATACACGTGGAATGAAGAATGTACGAATAAAAACACGTATATAAATACGAAACTGGCAATTTTGTGTTCCTTTGTCATTTTATTGTGTTCACTTCTAAATTACACGTTTCGGAATGACTTTGTATGGTCCTGACACTTTCATGTGTGTCCTGTGTCACGATGTGCTGAGTACTGAGTAAAAACATGTAGTGAAACTAGCAGTGGATACCAGACGAAAAATTCAGCACGAACTTTTACGATATGTTCTGAACTAAAATTAGTACAACTTTTTAAAAATAGATCGCAACTTGCATATCGTACACCTTGCTGAACTGAATACATAGAACAGATATATTCTTGAGAAGCTGGTAGGCATTAAACTGGTAAAATTATCATCCCTTATGCAACTAGAAGCTTCTTTATTGTTTTAACAAAACCCACCACTTGTATCTATAATCGGCCACATGGAACTATTACGTAATGTTTTATCATGTTTTTTTTAAAAAAAACCATTTTAATATTATTCTCCATCTACGACTTTATCTCTTAAATTTCAAATTTCAAATTTTAAATTTTCAGAAATTTCAACTAAAATTCTGTATTAATTTTTAATCTCTCCCCTGGTGCTGCATACACCATACAAAACATGTGAATACATAAATTGCGTATCTAATTATTTATTAAGTAACCTGTAAATTAAATACACATTTTCGAAATCATAAAAAAAATGTTTATAATTCCTATTTTCAGTGTTTTGAAGCCCGTACTTTAGATAAAATGTAGGCACACTGCATAAGAGTATTTTTACATTTATTTCCAATCCTCTGGTTCGTTGTACCATATGGTACAAAGAATAATAACTTGTGAGAACGATTATTTCCTCGGTGTAATAAATCATAAGGAGACGTAAATCTGTAGTAGGGGCCTGCCTTTTGAGAGTTATGGGAACGGATCAGATGCCTTCCTACAGCTTCGATTTATTCGAGAAAAGTTCGCACACAAAAACAAAACACACAACTGCAATATATTATATATAAAATTATTGCTGTTAGGGGATGATGGGGAAACATGGTACTATATTTAAATAACGCCGAATAATTCCCCAGTTTGCTGCCCTGCAAACAACGGACGCAGATTACACAAATTATATCCTGTAGAATATTTTGTTTCCGGTCAATGGTGCCACAACTTTGTCCACATATTAAATAGGCAAAGTGGAGTCGACATATCAGGATATATTAACTTTATCAATGTACGCAGCTATTAATTCAGATTGTCCCATTACTTGAGAATAAGCTCTTCGTAGATCCAATTAATCACGTTGTCTTTAATGTTTGGCATCATATCCAATATACACTTTAAATCTCAATGGTAACTATATGTACCACTTCTTATAACATTCGCAGGCTCTGAACTTTTCTCACAGAGTGTACTTCTGGATTTCATGATATTCTTAGGTTTAACAGTGCCAATTTCCCTGACCAGTTGATATTTTTAATGGAGACGAGTTGTGTTTTCTTTGAGGTACGGAATGAATGTGTGGTATCGTAATGCGTGTAGTTTTTAAGGATTTTGCGTTGGGGGGGGGGGGGGGGGGTCATGCACTTCAGATTCCTGCGTTATAGTAACTGCTTCATTTGAAGAAAAGTTGAGGAAATTTTCTCGGAAGTAGAATTATTTATAGTTTTCTCTCTCTAAAATGTTATGCATAAAATTATCCTAAAAATTAGGCACATTCATTGATTAATATTTTTTTTATGTTCTCTTAACCAGAGACATTGTACAATCTGGAGAATTTAAAAGATGTACAATGATTATTAATCTACTAGTGTTCTATTTAGGAAAATACTTAAGACAGTTTTACGAAGTCGATGTAAATATTTAGGAATAAATAGGCTGTTTCTAACAATTGTTATAAAATATTCGTAATGTCTTGCTGTGTACGTATAATATTTAAAATATCCAGAATTTCATTTGGTGATGTTTCCCAGCTTCCAGTGTGCAACTGCGTTCAGAGGTCTGCTATGAAATGCGTAATTATATTTAATATTCAGGCCAGATTAATTCGCTTAAATTTGTCATTTTTATATAAAAAAACATGAGGTTTCATTGATGCTATTAGTGAAGAAGGAAGCTATTATACATTTATGTATGAATCTTTGTCCGAAACAGAACCAATTACCTTTTACATTATTCGCGGAATTATGAACATCACACACAGGGCTTGTACGAAATTACCATTTTCATGTACAATATTTTTTTTTACATTCATTACAAATGCTATTTGTTGGAATAATCAGAAATGCAAATTACACTAATAAACAAGAAGACTGTCTTTTAACTTAATCGCCTTTATAATTTAAGTAGCGTGCATAATTACGTTATACTCACTCTTTACGTCGTGAGGCATTTGAAGGTTAATTCTCTCATTTCTTAAAACGCTGAGTGAGTTTTTGTTGTTTCTCTTATTTGGATGAGATTTTCCGGGCACATGCGCGTCATTTAACCCTCTCTCGTATTAAATAAAAGAAAACCACGTTACGTGGGAGTGTTTGTTGGTAATGTTGCAAGTATTCAAGCGACGATGTCATGGAGTAGAGCAGCTAATTCTGTAAAGCGTCTCCACGCTCTGTGGAATTAAACGCGAACCTGTGAGTGCTGTTACGTCCTTAACGAAACATTCCTACTGGAAACGAGGCTTGCAAAGAAACTAATGTTCCCCGGCTTTGCATTCGTACTTCAGTTAAACAGTGCGTGTGTGTGGGGGGGGGGGGTAACTTTTTCAGCGTGTAAATACGAGTATAGCCACGGTGGTCTAGCGGTTAGAACGCCCTGGGGTCTCGGGTTCGATTCCCGGCGGTGCCCGAATTTATAACTTGTGTTGGGCAAGGCCGTGGTCTAGGCAACACGGAGTTTTCCTCCGTGGCATCCCAACAATTACTCCATTCACACACAGAAGAAGGCAATGGCAAACCACTTCTGGATCATCTGCCAAGAACGTATATGAACAGGTCCCAGTCCGAGAAAAGGATGGAAGGATCCTGTTCATATGGACCTGTCGTCAGACAGAACACTAAATAATAATAAGATGTGGTGGTCTAGCGGTTAGAACGCTGGCCTTGTAATCCTGGGGTCTCGGCTTCGAATTTATAATTTGTGTTGGGCAAGGCCGTGGTCTAGGCAACACGGAGTTTTCCTCCGTGTCATCCCAACAATTACTCCATTCACACACAGAAGAAGGCAATGGCAAACCACTTCTGGATCATCTGCCAAGAACGTATATGAACAGGTCCCAGTCCGAGAAAAGGATGGAAGGATCCTGTTCATATGGACCTGTCCTCAGACAGAACACTAAATAAATAATAATACGAGTAACGTTTTACTGCTGATAATATAAAGAATGTACCGCTGTAGCGGATCGTTTAAGGTAAAATTTCTAAATACTTGAGAATGTAAAAATGATATGCAACATTTCGCTGTTTATATTTTGTCTGAATGTTACGAAATAAATTTTTCCTATCGTTTGGAAATTGTGGGACACTCTGTATAAATAATTTTGAAAAATCGCTGACAGATTGCGTTAGCATGCACTGGTGTGTATTTCTCGTGTTTCCCACAAGCATTTCTCTCCGGCTTACAGCATTTTTTCATCGTCATCATCATAACCCTTTTGTGTTTTCGTTCTTTTGAAGTTTTGTTATTAACAAATAATTTCTGCCCCGTAATGAACCACATAGTTAATCGGTCTACTGAAAACAATAGCAGTGCGTCACATTTATGGTCTATCGAGACACCCTTTCCTCGCATTGTATTGTCAGAATATAGAAATGTAAAGAAATGAAATATCTATATATAAACTTAATGCTGAGAAAATTTTAAAAATTGTACCTAACCAACTCACTTGTAGCACGAAAGCAGGTCCACCACTTGTATAAGCCATATACCAAAACATGGAATAGATTTGTTTTAAATGTTTGCATTTAGGGTTCAAAGTTGAAAATAAGTATACATAAAATTTTAAGTTTTTGTTTAGTGGGTTGCTAAAAGTTATTTTATTTTAAGAAACTTTTCATTTCGTAGTAAAATGTCTTAGAAACTCAGATCTATTTGTATCCGCAAAAGATACTTCAAGAGCTAAGAGACGTATCTCTTTTTTCATAGATTATCTCTTCAATATGCACGTTTTGATCTCACACTTTTCTGTGTTGTTGTTGTTGTCGTCATTATAATTCCGATCTCGAATAGAAGTCAAGACCACAAATAGGCGTGTGCTTTACCGCGCAGTTAAGTGTCACTTAGCATGGTATCTCCGTGTTTAACTGAAATTGATAACGTCATGACAGTTTATAAGTCTTCTTTTTTTTAGTGCTAAGCCCACCATTTCACATCTGTTTTAATTATTTTCGTCTTTAGTGGAATCCCCTCCCCCCCCCCCTTCTGTATTTATCTATCGAGTAAAGTTAGGTTAGGTTACGAGTTGGTTAGTTCAGTTCCGTCATCCCACGCCAGGCGGCTCTCCTGCCCGCCCTCTTCAATAACTTAATAATTGGCTTTGCGCACTGCCTGCTGGATCGACTTGGCGTTTACCGGTTGAGTGATGGCAGGAACGTGATAGAAAGTCACTCTAATAGAGATATTATAGGTGGCAGCAGCAGTAGTGGGGAGCTTCTCCTTTCGATGTGAAAGGAGACGTAACGGAACGAGTTATCGAACTGGCCGTGCGTTTTATTCTTAGCTAATTTGTTCCAATTTAAACCTACATAAGTACTCTAGCGTTTTGTTAAAAAATAGCTATTTTTTTAAGAAGAATGCGTTCTTTTGGGACACTTACTGACACTTCAGAGCATTATATTGTCTCTTTTATAATATAACTTCAAAAGGTTGTCAAGAGATTAACATTAAAAGGTACGAGTATTCCACACGTTGATGATTTTGTGGTGAGTGTTATTGGTGAAGAGAATACCAGGTTATAATAACAAGCCTTCCCATAATACGGTATTATTTCTTCGATTTTAAGACGTACCATTGATTTAGTAAAAGATTTTATTCAAAAGTACGTATATTACAGTTTGAATTGCCAATGTTCGAAGATGAATCTAATAATTTCAGAACCTTCTTTGCTGCTGTATTTGTGTTTATTGTACCATGACTACATTTTCGTTGAGTTTTTGTCATATATTATCATTTTTCTTCACCGATTTCTAGACGCCGTCGATTGTAAGATGTCCGATTTTAGAAATTTTAAAATGTAAAAAAATAACACTTCTTAAATCAATGAAACACTGTAATAATAATAAGAATGTTAAAAACTTGCACTCAAACGCTTAATGAAGTATGTCTGGCCTTGATATAATCCTGGGGTCTCGGGTTCGATTCCCGGCGGTGCCCGAATTTATAACTTGTGTTGGGCAAGGCCGTGGTCTAGGCAACACGGAGTTTTCCCCCGTGGCATCCCAACAATTACTCCATTCACACACAGAAGAAGGCAATGGAAAACCACTTCTGGATCATCTGCCAAGAACGTATACGAACAGGTCCCATTCCAGAAAAGGATGGAAGGATCCTGTTCATATGGACCTGTCATCAGACAGAACACTAAATAATAATAAGATGAGGTGGTCTAGCGGTTAGAACGCTGGCCTTGTAATCCTGGGGTCTCGGGTTCAATTCCCGGCGGTGCCCGAATTTACAACTTGTGTTGGGCAAGGCCGTGGTCTAGGCAACACGGAGTTTTCCTCCGTGGCATCCCAACAATTACTCCATTCACACACAGAAGAAGGCAATGGCAAACCACTTCTGGATCATCTGCCAAGAACGTATATGAACAGGTCCCAGTCCGAGAAAAGGATGGAAGGATCCTGTTCATATGGACCTGTCGTCAGACAGAACACTAAATAATAATAAGATGAGGTGGTCTAGCGGTTAGAACGCTGGCCTTGTAATCCTGGGGTCTCGGGTTCAATTCCCGGCGGTGCCCGAATTTACAACTTGTGTTGGGCAAGGCCGTGGTCTAGGCAACACGGAGTTTTCCTCCGTGGCATCCCAACAATTACTCCATTCACACACAGAAGAAGGCAATGGCAAACCACTTCTGGATCATCTGCCAAGAACGTATATGAACAGGTCCCAGTCCGAGAAAAGGATGGAAGGATCCTGTTCATATGGACCTGTCGTCAGACAGAACACTAAATAATAATAAGATGAGGTGGTCTAGCGGTTAGAACGCTGGCCTTGTAATCCTGGGGTCTCGGGTTCAATTCCCGGCGGTGCCCGAATTTATAACTTGTGTTGGGCAAGGCCGTGGTCTAGGCGACACGGAGTTTTCCTCCGTGGCATCCCAACAATTACTCCATTCACACACAGAAGAAGGCAATGGCAAACCACTTCTGGATCATCTGCCAAGAACGTGTATGAACAGGTCCCAGTCCGAGAAAAGGATGGAAGGATCCTGTTCATATGGACCTGTCGTCAGACAGAACACTAAATAAATAATAAGATGAGGTGGTCTAGCGGTTAGAACGCTGGCCTTGTAATCCTGGGGTCTCGGGTTCGATTCCCGGCGGTGCCCGAATTTATAACTTGTGTTGGGCAAGGCCGTGGTCTAGGCAACACGGAGTTTTCCTCCGTGGCATCCCAACAATTACTCCATTCACACACAGAAGAAGGCAATGGCAAACCACTTCTGGATCATCTGCCAAGAACGTATATGAACAGGTCCCAGTCCGAGAAAAGGATGGAAGGATCCTGTTCATATGGACCTGTCGTCAGACAGAACACTAAATAAATAATAAGATGAGGTGGTCTAGCGGTTAGAACGCTGGCCTTGTAATCCTGGGGTCTCGGGTTCGATTCCCGGCGGTGCCCGAATTTATAACTTGTGTTGGGCAAGGCCGTGGTCTAGGCAACACGGAGTTTTCCTCCGTGGCATCCCAACAATTACTCCATTCACACACAGAAGAAGGCAATGGCAAACCACTTCTGGATCATCTGCCAAGAACGTATATGAACAGGTCCCAGTCCGAGAAAAGGATGGAAGGATCCTGTTCATATGGACCTGTCGTCAGACAGAACACTAAATTAATATAATAAATAAAAATATACATTGTGATATTTGAGGTCTTCAAGGCAGTGATTAGGAACCTGAGTTATACTGAATATCGCGCCAGGATTTTCAGTAAAATTTCATTTGTCTCCTGTCCGTCGTCGCCTTTAAGGCTGTGGCAAATCTTTGTTTCTTCCAAACACGATCATAATTCAGAAAATATTAAGTTACACTGAATCTCTTCAACATCCAATACGATGTACGTTTCTGACGCATTACGTTTATAATTTTCTGTGATCGTACCACTATTTTTTTTAGTTCATATTTGCCTGTTAAACTGGTACTGTCACCTGGCGGCTATTACACTTAACTACACACCATGTATTTTGTTTTGCGTAAAATTTTACCTTTCTCTTCGTAGTACGCTACAGTGCTTCGCAGATATTTGCTTATTACTGGTACCGTAAAAATCTTCCATGATTGACGACGTACAGTTTAGAATATAAAAGGTTTCTGGCCGATAATCACAGCCTTCTGGTTGCCTCGTTCTTGTTCAGTTGTGCAGAAAATGGCCACAGCTTACGGAAGAGAGATACACAGATTGTCGTCATGAAACACGAGTCAGTTTTATATTCTGAACGCCACATTTCGTCAAACTCCAGCATTTTTTTTTTGTAGGGACGGCTTTATTTATGTTGTAATTTTATACAGTATCCCTACAGTAGTCTTTAAAATCACGTACATTCAATTTTTTTTAACAAAATCATGCATTGATTCCAGCAAGATTAGAGAATAGAAGTGTTATAGTATTGCCACTAGAGACGATTCAAAATGAAGATCTAATATTATGTGCGATTTCACGTCCTCAAGGCCGCGAATATGAAGATGACTGTCTTCAGGGAAGTTGTACCGCGCAGTCCGGTATGTTCGGTCTGATGATGGAAGCATTAAGAACCTCCGAAACATCTGTCACTTTCTACCAAACTACACGACGCAACATTTCACAACATATTCTATGGTTTATTGTGCCTAGAAGTTAAAAAACTAATTTTGCAACATCCTTCCGTTGAATGAAATTAACACATTCATAAATCTTAAAATATCTATATTTAAGATTCATTTTAATATTATCGTCCAATCTACGTGCAGGTCCGACTAAATGACCACTGACGTTGAGGCTCCACGAACACATCTTTTGTGTGTATTTTCCACAAACTTCAGATAAATCACACGACCTAATTCACCTTAACAATAATAAATCAATGCATCGCTGCATTTGGTGTTTGTTCCGCGTTTTAAATAGAATCGTCCCGCGTTACTAAAACACGTCTCATTATACGAAAAATATGTTAGTTGCTAACCTAACTTAAATTACAGTATATAGGTCTACTTTGATATGATTTTACAGCTTTGTTTTGGTGTAGATATTTAATAAATAGGCTCGTTCTACTTTCGTTGGGATAATTCTTTATGAACAATAAGAACACTTAAATTTTAGATACCACTTAAGACACCTACGCGTAGTTAGAAGATAATATTAAAAAATAGTTCAATATGAAGTGATGAATATTTAAGGTTTTATGTAAAACTGGTTTAAGTGCGTGTTATACAGGGTGATCCATAAATCCTTGTGCATCTATAAGTACAACTGGGTCAAGGAAGGTAATGACCAAGGTCATAGAGTCACGTGACACGTTACCTGCGTCGCATAAGATGTGTGTACGTAGTGCACAGGACGTTTTTCCTGACTCAAATACAAATTTCAGGATTTATTTGTTACCTATCTTGCTGTACGCTAACTACTATCAACCCCCCCCCCCAGCGACCCCTCGACGCCATGTCAATGTCGTGCAACGTCTCAATAATGTGACGGGCAATTTCCCACATGCTGTTTCAAGAATCTTTCGAAGCCCCAAGATATCGTATTTTTATCTTACACTCTTTTATTTTTAAGTGTACACACACGCCCTCGTTTTCCAGTCCTGTAATTACTTTAAAACAGTATTCAGATCTGTAATTTTCTTCCTTCAAGATTATAACTTAATTCACTTATCAGTTTGGAAACATCTTTAAGAAAAAACTTGTTTAAACCCTTTTTCCGCTCACTCCTAACCCATCATCCGCCGAAGGCTTCACCTCTCAAATATGCACGCAGTTCAAGTATCCATGGGGCAGTGATTACAGAAGGGAGAGAAATGAACCATCATTTTCTATCCAGCGAGCAGTACGTGGATATTACAGTGTGGTTTATAAACAGCGAGGAGTGAAATCATGGGGTGCTTCGACTGACTTATTGAGCGCGGTTCACAACAAAACGCGATCCCCTAATTCATTAGGATTCGTGCGTCGGTAAGCAAATACCAGTTGATTCTTTGCCTGTTCACATCGTCAATATTTTTTTGCTTGTAGAAGGAAATTTCACCTTCCATTTGTATTTCATGCTTTTTATTTATTATATTTATTTAGTGTTCTGTCTGACGACAGGTCCATATGAACAGGATCCTTCCATCCTTTTCTCGGACTGGGACCTGTTCATATACGTTCTTGGCAGATGATCCAGAAGTGGTTTGCCATTGCCTTCTTCTGTGTGTGAATGGAGTAATTGTTGGGATGCCACGGAGGAAAACTCCGTGTTGCCTAGACCACGGCCTTGCCCAACACAAGTTATAAATTCGGGGCACCGCCGGGAATCGAACCCGAGACCCCAGGATTACAAGGCCAGCGTTCTAACCGCTAGACCACCTCATCTTATTATTTATTTAGTGTTCTGTCTGACGACAGGTCCATATGAACAGGATCCTTCCATCCTTTTCTCGGACTGGGACCTGTTCATATACGTTCTTGGCAGATGATCCAGAAGTGGTTTGCCATTGCCTTCTTCTGTGTGTGAATGGAGTAATTGTTGGGATGCCACGGAGGAAAACTCCGTGTTGCCTAGACCACGGCCTTGCCCAACACAAGTTATAAATTCGGGGCACCGCCGGGAATCGAACCCGAGACCCCCAGGATTACAAGGCCAGCGTTCTAACCGCTAGTGCGAACGCCTTGATGAAATCGGTAAGAACCTCTGAAACGTCTGTAAATTTCTACCGGACTACAGGGCGCAACATTCCAGAGGAGATATTCGTACTCGTAGCCGTGAGAATTTAATATCTCACTTAATGAAAAATCTTTATTATCGTCCTAATTTTGTTACTTACGAAGTAAAGAAGAGAGTTCTGATGAAGTAACTGTTTTAATGTGACGACTGTAGACTTAACATCGCTTGCCCTGTCAGTACGTACGAATGTGAGCATCTGGAACTGACAGTCAGTCGATGTTCACAGGAGTAAGGAATTTTACAGCAAGTACGTAATCGAAAATGCGTGAGATGTCTGGTCGATTCATCCCAAACCATGAAATTATCCTCCATTAAGTTTCATATCGTAAAAAAAGACGATTAAGGCTATTAAATCAAGTTAAAGCAGTTACGAGCCAGGTGTCAATAACGGGGTTAAACGCTGCGCGTTGTTTACTACGCCGGCTTGTCGCTTTCGTCACAGCTGATGAAGTTTCAGGAACTGGAAAGGGGTTAATTCAAAAACTTCTCCGTTGCAATTTATAAACCCAGGTATGTTATTTCGGAATATTTCCCCACTCTAATGACCACAATTTAAACGTTTATTTCTCTAAGTAGGACGGGGATAGTAATTTTGGATTTTGTAGGACGAGTTACGATACAAAAAAGGGGTTTAAACGTCTACCCACGTAAATTTTGAAATTCCAACCGCTATTTGACTCAAGAATTGTTTTATGTTAGAATTTACGAACAGTAAGAACTTCATCCTATATATAATTTTAATATTCATCTCATGTGTTTCGTAAGATCTCCCAGACGCCTTGTTCAGGGACAGTTCCTGTTTCTCTATCTCAATGTCCAGCGGCTAATCGCATGACGTGGGAATGGCATTCCGTTTTTGAGGGCTGCTCAAAATAAGGGTGAGATACAACACTTTCCACCCCTTGTTGCAAAACTACGATTTGTTCGACGTAGAAAGCAAAAATAAATAATGGGCTCATAGACTCACGTTCGTAGTATTTAAATTTAATAAATGGCAACGATCTAATAGAGTAAAATAAAATTGTAATTATTCTAGACACGTGTGTGCATTGCGTAAACCACCGGCCGGGTAGAAATTTACAATTTCTCTGGAACCTGCAACCTGTGGGCTCATATCGTGGATATTCTTGTGTATTGTTCAAGTGAATGTAGGCCGCACCCCCTAGCGGCAGAAGCTCGTACTACATCCGGTTCGCCCTCTATTGACACAGTCTGTAAACTTTCCGATCGCACCTCGTACACACGGAACGCACTAAACACGGAATCGATAAAAAAAAATCGATAGTCGATTAATCACGCACTAATAGTAGGATAAATGTTTTTCGTCGACACTGCTAACATCATGAAACACGATGAACGTATAATGATTATATATGTGACATATTCATATTGTCTAGTTTCGTATTTAAACAAACAAATTTTTGTTCTTGTACATGGAGAAAAATACAACATCGAATAGCTTTCAACCTTGTTATTTTTCATGGTTATGAACAGTGATGACATCTGTCCTTGTTTCCAGGAACTATTTGGGAGGCTTATAAAAAAAGAGACAATCAGATTGCGATAAAAGCATATAGAAAGGTTACATATGTACACGAGGCGTATCGGTAGAGTTAGGTGATTTACGTTTGGGAGGAATTGGGTTTGAAAATAACATTTTGAAAATAAACTCCGAAATGATATTGATGATGAATGTGATTTTAACTCGCGAATTTATTTATGATACGATTTTTTTAAAATAAAACTAAAACATCATAACTGTAATAATGTTAGCAAATTTCTAAAATTCCGATATCAATTATTTAAACGGGCTGTGAAACTTTTGGGCTCCTTCTATCTTAATGGAGTCCGTAGTCTGAGGCGTGGGCCTTGTGCCGCTTGGTCGCAGGGACCGTGGGTTCGAATCCCACTCAAGCCATGGATATTTTTCTGTGTCGTGTTGTCCTGTGTACAGGTAGAGGCCTTGCGACGGGCCGATCCCTCATCCAAGGAGTCCTACCGAATGTCTATAGATAAAAACCAACGAAAAGTTGGGACCCCCAGTGCTCAGGCACTTGAAGAACGTGTCGTTCCCAGTAACCTTCTAACATAATGAGATAAACACTAAACGCCCACGTATCTGATACAAATAAAATTCGTGATAGTCATAAAAGGAAGCCTAACAAAATGTTGTTTGGATTGAAAGTGAATCAACACTTTAACTGAATTAACGTCGATGTTTTCTTGCGTGTGCAATGGGTGTTTAGATCGAATGGAACCAGGAGAGGCTTGCCATATGGCGTCACACACCATCAACTGTCTGCATCATCAGCTCGACAAAACTTTTCCATTATCTGTTCTGTTTGCAGAGTTTTACTATTTACCTTCCACTTGAGGTTATATTTACCCCCTCCACTTATTTAAATATTTTATACGATTACTTCATATTGATATGGAAGTTGACGAACTTCTTACCCACAGATAAAAACTTTCTAAAATTGGGGTCGTTAGAGTTGTGGATTGATTTCGCTTTATATTCTTTAACGACGTCAGGTTTTGTTGTGGATACGACGAACGTCAGGGGCCTTGATAACTGTCACAGGGTACAACGAACAGAAGGACGTCTTTTCCTGTGATTTTGAAAAAATTCATATGAGTTCGAGGTGAATATTTTGTATTTCTGTCTTCTGCTTAAATATTTTATTATCGAAAAAAGGAAATCATAATTTTACTTCTGAGGTCCAAAGTCGACCTACCACCTTGTGGTGCACCCTGGGTAACGTATTTGACGGAAAAGTGGTCTACGGAGCTTGGCAAAATATGGGTCAAAGATGAAATTCTATTTGACATAAATAAATAATCTTACGTTGATGTAACAGAAAGATTTAGATAATCGCTTAATGAGACACTTCATAATGTATTCACTGTGTTCAAATAAATGAACGATGGGATGGTCAGAACATGTAGAATGCATAGTAGCGATGTCGAACAGGCCAATAGAATAGATTTTATGTGTAAAATCTGTGGGGAAAGCGAACTCGAAAATTTAAATCGTAGATGGGAGAAAAATATTTTATAATACGTTTTAAAAATGTTTTATAGAATTTGGGAACGTGGACTGGATTCAGCTGGCTCAAGATTGAGTCTTCCCTGTATTTATCTCCCATCTTTCTTCTTTTCTCATTTCCTTACTTTGCTCTTTGTCACTTTTTGAATTTCTTTCCAATTCCGTTTTGTCCTCATTCTTTCTTTTCATTCTTCGTACAGCGTTTTATTTCATTTTCTCTCTCCCAGTGCTGGTGTTTTATTTACTTTTATCTTAAATTCACTTTCGACTTTCATTTCCACGTCTCTCGTGCGTTTTCTTCCGTGACCCGGATCCATTCAAGAGTCAGCCATTTTTTTTTCTCTTGGCTAAGAAACGAATTGTTACCAACATTACAGAAATCAATATTCATTTCCTTTCTGGCCCTATTTCCGAGGACTTACGCACGCAAATAATTCGAAACTTCATTAAATATTTCACAGTGAATAGAAGTTTACGCCATTCCCGTGTGTGTGTGCAAGAATACTTTTCTCTAACCCCCCCCCCCCAAATAGCTTCTTATCAAATAAGTCGACTTAATAAGTCTGAGTACCTTGCTTCATGAGGAAGTTTGAGCAGACTAAATTCTGGGAATGTTTGCTACCTTGATATCAGAAAAATGTGAAGTTTAAATATAAAAAAAATTAAATCTTACCTGATTTTTGTATGGGTTCGAAATTTGGTCTCTGACGTTAGGGGAAGAACACAGATTAAAAGTGTTTGAGAGCGGTGTGCAGAGGATATTTGGACTTCAGGGGATTAAGCGACAGGAGACTGGAGAAAACTACATAATGATGAGCTTCGTAATTTTATTCCTCACGAAATTTTCTTAGGGGTGCCCAAACCAGTATTAAAATTGTAATAAATTAAACGAGTATAAAATTCTATCCTTTCCCATTTCGTTAAAAATAAATTTTAAAAAACATTCCTTTCTGTTCTTGTACGTCAGTGAACTTGATGATTGAAAAGGCTGTCTTCTGGGTTTTCGCGCCGTGTAGTCGCATCGCCCTGATGATGGAAGCAGCAAGGACCTCTGAAACATCAGCGAACTTCTATCAGAATACACTTCGCAACAACCCAGAAGGCCGCCATCTTCGTATTCGTCGCCGTGAGAACCCAAAATCTCACGAGGATAATAACGAGACACAAAATTGTTTTTGCAGAATTAATCACGCTGCTTAGGCTAATACTAAGCCGGTTTACTTAAGCCTACACGTGGTATCACATCCCGGCAGTTGTTAGTAATAATTTTGAGTTCACAAAATTATTATAACAAGAAAGACAGAGAACCACGCCAAGAGCACGGGTGTTGAAATAATGAAAATTCCATCGACCCTCGGAAAAAAAATTTACCTGCCTTTCCACACGGCCTGGTCATTACAAAGTACCATGATGTATGGCTTCACCTCCGTGCCTCCAGTTCAATTAATCAATGTCCGTCTGTCTGTCCGTCCCTTCCCACTCGTGTATTTCCAAAAAGTGTTTTCATCTGTGGTACTTGAGTCAGTCACCCCCCACCTAAAAGTTCATAACAAATTGACGTTTGTGAAACTTTCGTTACTACAAAAGACTTGAGGGGGAAATGCCTTAAAATCAAAGTTCGGAATATAAGATTTTATGACATCATGACATTTGGTCTCATATCGTGTTCCTGGATGTCATTATAACAATTTTATGTCTCCAAGATTACGCCTACGGTCTGGTGAATATCAGTGGCGATTTCGTGAGTTAAGACGGGAGAAGCTCAGGCAGTTAGCCGCTGTCCATTTGAAATTTTCAGATCAAATGCCGCTTTGACAGGTTTTTCTCCGGGTCCTTAGGTTTTTCCCAGTCACTATCTTTCCACCCCTGCTCTGAATTCACTCACGAAAATAATATTCCTCTAATCCTGTAAGTAATGTTTGTGTGTTCATTTCGAACCGCAAAGAAAACACAACTCTTAACCATTACAAAGAACGACAAATTATCACGAATAAAACGCTACGCTTCTGGTATGAATAGATTTATTAAGGGCAAGGGATTTAGAAGGAGACAGGGTGAGTTAAGAAATGGAGTAGGCGGTAGTTGATCAGGGTCTTTGCGTTAATTTTGAATTTTAATATTGGCCTTGGGGGTGGCGTTTAGAAAAATATTTACGTTAATATTGGGGGGTTGGGCTACTCTAGACCGGAATTTTGATGTAGACACTGGGAGGACTGCATGAGAGGTTTGCAGAGCAACGTGGAATTTGGATACCACCCCAAGTAATCCCCTGACCCAAACGTCTTCGTATTGGCTTAACAATGACCTACGTAATGTAGCGAGACGCGTTTGGACTGCAGGCAATGTCATTCCTGCACGAATGTTGATTTTAATTATTTACTTAATTATAAAAAGTTATTTTTAGGAAAATATTTTAAATCTGAATTTACGAACAGCATGTTAAGTAACATTATTAATAAAATTTACCTCATCGTAATAAATATGTCGTGTGTATCTACCGGGATTCGAACGGAAATACATGAAATTTTGTAGATCATAATTAACATAGATTTTGTCATCACATCAATTATTTAAGAATGATAACTATTAATAAACGCTTAAATTAATTAACTTTTCAATTAATTCGTAGTTAACCGTTGATCAATTATTACAAATCTTTCAATCACATGACACAAACCAATTAACACATTTGTCGACATTGTAACAAATCTTGGATTATAGAGCACAGATCACGTTTCTTGATATAATATATCGAAAGTAATTTAACGATCTCTCGAACTAACTTTCGCAGTCCTGTTAGATAAATGTGCATGAACCATTTTAGCTCTGTTTCTCCGTTTCTAAGAAATGACACTCATTCGACACGAAGATAATTAATTCGTAATGTCTACTGAACTATGGCAGAGTGGCTGTGAAGTTGACAAACTGTAGTTCCTACCCTTTGAGACTTGAAATGGAGACCTTCCCGAACACAATGAGAGATTGTTAATCACATCATTTAGATTTTTTGTTAGAAATTCGCCAGATGGTTATTGTTTTGAAACCATTTTTTTACGTAAATACGTCTATGAGGAAGGGTCATTCGGCAAAAATGTTTTACGAAAAAGGGAAACGAAAAAGTGTAACAAGTGTACCTAGGGAACGTCGTCATCTGTTTACTCGGCATTGTTGTTACCTATAAAACATTACATTACCTTGTCTCGGGTTCGATTCCCGAATTTATAACTTGTGTTGGGCAAGGCCGTGGTCTAGGCAACACGGAGTTTTCCTCCGTGGCATCCCAACAATTACTCCATTCACACACAGAAGAAGGCAATGGCAAACCACTTCTGGATCATCTGCCAAGAACGTATATGAACAGGTCCCAGTCCGAGAAAAGGATGGAAGGATCCTGTTCATATGGACCTGTCGTCAGACAGAACACTAAATAAATAATAAAAATACCTTACATATTACACTACATTTCATTACATTCAGTAATTCAAGTTGATTAAGCAAAGTCTTAATCAAACTTTACTCAATTGTAAAGCATGTATAAAGGAAATATTTAGAATAAAGCCAATATATAAACTTCCTTTCCGTATAGACGTATTTACGTCAAATTCTCCGGAACCGTGGTTCCACTGACAACTTTTTCCTTCCAGTGATTCTTATGTAGGCTAAATTTACTTTAGAATTGTTATTTTAACCTCAATTTCCGTGGATTTATTTTCTTAGAGTATATAATACATTAATTATCATTCACGACTGTCTACTGAGCTTTATACAACGCGTAACCCAACATCACCGTCAGTCAATAGCGTACGATAATACGACCGTCATTTGTTGGCTTGATTGTACCCGCCATCACTCATGTGGTTGTTGCTAAGCGACAGTTAATATTGCGCAAGTCCCTGTAATTGAGTTGCATTCAATGCGAATCACATCCCAATTCCGATTAATCTCGAATCGAATCTATCTATGATTACAATATACTGTGGTCTTTACTAACAATAAACGACAATCTCACTCACAGATGGCAGCGCCACTAATAATAATGCGACAACACAATGCACTAAACTTCCCCCCTTCAGTCTGTGTTAATTTACTTGGCATCACATAATGGCATTAACGCACCGAGCATAGATAAACATTTTAATGCTATCTGCAAATTGAACTACATAGAATCAAATTCCATTGTTCCACAGATGGTAGAGAAATGATTTTCGAGATATCGTTCAGTCATAACATATGGAGGTGCTTCCGTGGCGCGGGGATTTAGGTTATGTGCTGTTATCTGACATCACTTATTTCTGACAAATCAAATTTTGAAAGATGTCAAAGTTAAGTACAAGTGACTACCAAGTTAATTCTGTTGTTAAAAATTCGGAATCATATTCAGACGATCCAGGGATCGAATTCCGGGCCATATTCTTGGATTCGTTTTTTTTTTTCGTAATCGAGGTAGACTTTCGAGAGAGTCAAGTTTGCAAATCGATCGATCGATCGATCGATTAATTCTTACGTACCTGACTCTGTTGAAGCAACATAAATTTTATCATAGACAGACGGATAGACAAGATCACTCTTGGCAGTGTTATTGTTCTGGGTTTGTGACGTCATGTTCACTCGTAGGAAAATATCCTGAAGATGGAGACAGTATGTTTCTCCAAAATATTAATGTTTATCTCCGAGTCCATACTGCGTCATAATCCAGAACATCATTTTCCTCATCGCCGTGTGCTTTGTATTTCACGTTTATAAAATAAAAGCACGGAAATTAGCAGCCGTCACCAAATTCAATGCGTCAGAGTCACATCGAAATTGTACATCGAAGCAAAGGCGAGTGAAGACAGCTTTCGTTTGATTGCGTGTACCTTGAGAGCGGCGATCATGTTCGAAACGTCGGCGTTCTTGTACCAAATTACACGGCGCAGGATCTCAGAATTCAGTCATCTTCAAAGTTGCCACCATGACAGTCTGAAATCCCTCGGACCACAAACTTGATTTCGAGCTGTTTCTACTCTAAGGTTAATGAACCAGTTGGTCACCATGGCATGTTCTGATGATAAGCTTATGCCATCTGCTAGCAATACAGTGTACTATGTCTACGCTTGCGCTCCTGCGTCGATTAACTGAACTAGTTTCTCGTATTGCTTGGGTTAGTAGTGTCCACACTGCCGAAACTGTTCCATTCTGAAGTATATTGTGAAGTATTTTCGTTCAGTTACCTTTGTGTGAATGGAATATACGTTTTGGAAGTTTTCTCTGACTCCATCATCAGGGTTTATTGGCTGAGCGACACAATTATCCGGGTAGGTTACTCGTCACATAAATCACATACTATGTGCATATCCAGTAGCTAACTTGGTCAATGCTGCCATCTTTTGTCAGTTTAGATAAGCATATGCAATTCAGCTACTGTAACTGTGGCTGTGACAGAATATGAAAACTAGACGCCATGTAATCACAGATGTTTCCACCGTATAATATGTAGTACAGGAATGGCCGTGTAGTGTTTTGCTTCTGTTTTCGAAGAAAGTGTTTTCCAGGCCTTTTTTTACCTTTTAATGACCATCTGAGGAAGTCATTTCGTAACGTAAGTTATCATTTACTGAGATTATGTAGCACTGAATGCTTTTAGATGTGATGACTTTGTGCTGTAAGTCAAAACGACGAAATGCACCCCTTGGCAATTTTTATGTATTGTCACAGTGTTTGGAGAGACTAAGGGAAACCAAGGAAAATAACATCTTTTGTCCATTAAGCTAGATTCGAATTGTTCCTTTCAGGAACTAGTCAGATTCTTTAACATTTGCCATCAATATCACGGACACAAGCAATGTATATTCCCACCTGAGAAGTGAGTACCACCACTCTTGTGAGATATGCAGATATAATGAAGTTTTGCACTTAAAACAAAATAATAAATTTAACCCTCCATAATAGCATTGCATCTTTTATATTCTCCATTACCACAGTTTCAACTCAAGTGTCATGGGCCAGTGATCATCAATGTAGAATGGCAAATCATGACACTGAAACGGTGGAAGAGCTTTGAAGACTTTAATAAATTCTCATGTGCATTTCTTGCAATAAAGAGAGCATCTGATGTAATTCGTCAGGTGGTCCATGAAATGTATATTCTGTAGCTCCAATCAAAATAAAGTAGGATTTGAGGTTATCACAGCAGTGGGTATGAAGATGTCTTGTCTTCTGGGTTGTAGCACCGTGAAGTCTGGAAGATGTGTACCAACTTTTCAGAGAGCCTTACAAGGACCTCTGAAATGTATGCAAACTTCCACCAGATTACACGGTGCTACAACCCAGAAGGCAGCCATTTTATAAGGAAAATACATGCAGTTTCAAACTTGCTGCACATAAGATAGTGTCGCGGACTGGCCAATGAGATTATAGAAAATTATTATGATATAAACTCCATCAATAAAGTCATTTGTACATGGGAAAAACAACAGTTCTTTGCGCATACAAAGAAAGCAAGACACAAAACATAAAATTGTATATTTTCAGATGTAACACATACAGAAATTTTCAATACAAGATCGGCAGTAAATTAGCTTAAAACACAAATGTAGAAAGAAACACTTTCTTAATAGTGGAGTAGGAAATGTAAGTAAGAAAGTGCGTAGTCGATCATTACAAAAATATCACTATTAAATGTATAGTGAATGTATACATGTACAAAAATAATAAATATTCTTTTGTAATGAGAAAATTATTATATATAAATGCCTTGGTCATCAAAGTCATTGATTTCATTACAGTTTCCATACAGTTAATTTAAAAATTAAAGCTAATCCTCAGTATTACACATTTTTAACCATTTAACTGTGCAATATTTTAAGGTAAAAATATTTTTCTTGTTTTACAAACGTATTGTAATCATTTTTATAAGACTTCAAATGCTTCAATATTGGTTGCAGCACAGACCAATAAATATTCATTTTCATATCTCGGTAAATGAAGTCACGTGACACAGGAGAAGAATGTCTCATGATGCGGACTGTCAAATGTTGCGCTGTATGGTAACAGATGCTTGTTCGACTTCAGTCAGATTAAATGCTGGTACGAGTAAAATCGTCACTAAACTCTCCGCTGACATTTTCAGTACCAGCTTTTCTTTGTTACCTCCTCGTAGTTTGAGAATTTTAACATGAGACAAATTCTTTACTTGTGCTGCGTAGTTAAAGGAATTTAACTGTCAATTTAATATTGCATCTTCATGCTCTTCCTCGGGGCAACTTAAAATAGCCAATCTCAGTAGGTAGCAATTAAACTGCTGTTTATAATAATGTAGATATTAATATTTTTTTTCTAGGATAAATAATTTGAACGCAGTTCATTTGAGAAGAAACTTACAAATACATCATTAAGTTAACATTAAAATAAAGTAAACAAAGACTAAATTTAGAAAGGCAATGAAATGATAGACCTGAGTTCGATAGTTACGAACTGAAAACTGTAATGCGCTACTTTCTGTATAAGCGTATGCAGAAGTTTTTACGTGGTCACGAAAGACACAGATTTCATTACGCAAGGAAGTCATTTATGAAGATTATTCTGCGATGTAAAATTACGAAGGCAAAGTTCATGAAATCCCACATTCATTAATAATTCAGTTTCACTTAAAGACTGACATTTTATCATATTAAATAATCAATGTCAGATAAAACCCTTATATAACACAGAAGCAATTCGTGTTTGCAGAAATACGTTTTAAGACACTGCCAGAGATTGCATTTTGATGAGAGTCATTTTTTTTATATAAATTCTGAAAACCTGCTGTTTTCTGACTATGAAGTAAGCAAACAAAATTGTTATGAAGATGTGCTTCAAAGTACGCGGATTGTAATTTATTTAACATTTATGAAACATGCAAAAGTTATTCATTCAGTTAAAATAAAAAAATTAAATATTTTTTTTTCCCCCACAGTTTCTGTTCATCGTTAAACTTCAACTGTGAATAAAAACTGCCCTTTTTGGGACACCTACGAGTGACTGTACTTTACATTTTATATATCAGGAAAATTATTGTCCACTTGTAAACATAAAATTCTTACTGCAATAAACACGAAGGAAAATTTCTTTCAGATTTTGAAATAGCAGTTAATAAAGTAATAATAAATGCATTTTAAACTAAATGCGAACATCAAAAAGTAATACAGTTCAGTGTTATTAAAATGGTTATTTTTACAATAATATGTAACGACTTACAATTGAACACTTTAAGGCTTTTCCATTTTATACACAGTCAAAATAAAAATAAGAATAAAGAATTTATATTTGGTTTCTTCGTAATATTCTGCTCTTTGTTACTGATTTGAAACAGAAAATTTATATTCAGTTGCACTATTAACATCAAAAGCAATTAAATTAATGTCGTTTTCCACACGTGTTACCTGTGTCGCACAGTTAATTTGTAAAATAGATAATAGTCACGCCGTGTGTTTACCTTGTGATTAGAACATTCATTCGGACGTGTGTGCCAACGTTCAGGAAAATTATAAAATTAACTTTGTAATTATTAATTTTGTGTTTAGTATACACCTATTGGTTATGAGGTCATACATGTATGTACAGAAGATATGAAATGAAAAATAATCTAGACTTCTGATTAAATTAGAAATTCAAAATATTCAGTTAAACACAACCGAAACACTGAGTTACAAAATATGAGGGTCCTTTGCATATTAACCCATATTAAATTGAAAAGGTGTGAGATTTATTCCCCGCGGAAGCTGAGAACCGAGTCAACGAGGAACACGACTCCGTTGATGATCGCAATGGCCCCCTTGGAGAGGCCGATGTTTCGAGTTTCCTTCGAGCCGTAGTATCTGTCGAAATACTGTATTACGAAGGATCCGGCGGCAACGAACAGGGCACAGCCGACCAGGCTGTAGAAGATGTCCTGAAAAGAGACAGATTGTTCAAGATTTTCTTCTAAAAATTAGAGAATCCGAATGAATTTAACTGCAATAATAATTCATAGGTAGTTTTACGTGTCAGTGGACATAACCTGGCCAGGAAATTAAGGCAATTTTATGCATTTATTCTTCCCTTGGTGTTTTTGTAAGGAACTTGTTATTAATGAATTTTTTTCAATAATTTTAATTTCTTCGTATGGTGTATAGACCTTCACCTTTATATAAGGTATGCATTAGAGGTTATGTGTGTGCATATATGAATGTACTGATATACTTGCTTAATGATAGTTTACGTCAATTATAATCGGCCTAATGACATTTAATAATAATAACAATAATAATAATAATATCATCACCCACTTCACAAAATGGGATCTTGAAAATAACTTCGAAAAATAGTAAAAATAGCAATGTTGACAACAGCACGAAAATGAATTATTAACTACTGCCAGGTTTGCCAATATACCAATCCTAGGGATATGTAATTTTGACTTGTCCTTAGGTAATATTCTTTTCGTTTACTAAACCAATTTATTTTGACTTTGATAAAATGAGTGCAGAAGTTTCATTTCGTAATTTCAAGGCGTGTTTTGAAAAGAGGAAACCAGACAGTTCAAAGTCAGTCTTCCTGTTATGTTGGATACATTGCATGATTATTTGTGTATAAATATTTAAAAGACTGAATCATGCATTATAACCTATAAAGTCAATGTCTGTTTAAATGACACATTTGAGAAACCTAACCTATTGGTAAGCCCTATAAGTGGTTCTGTAAAGCAAATAAATTTGTTTAATAATTTTGCGTAGTTATATCAGGTACATAGAGTGTTTTTGCGTGATGGGAGAACTTTTACAAATATTAATAAATTCAGTTCTAAGTGTTTAGAACATCGTGGAGTTGAACGACTGTAGCATGTCTGGAGCCAGATAACCCAGTTTAAATGCTACCAATCTTTTTTAATATTATCCCATTATCATTGATATTGCCACACAAATTTATGCATTTATAACTAGAACTGGAAACTGACGACGAGCATAAATACGTGACATGCTTACTATTCGCTTGTTGACAGGCTGACCAGTAAAGATGCCTGTCAGTATGCCAACCAAAATAACAATGTAACCTCCGAATGCAGCGCTGATTATCATGAGTTCGTGGAATGAGTTGCTTCCCGTCTGACTGTGGTAATGAAGGGCCATGCAGATAATGGCAAGCGCCTGGAAAAATTGCCACATAAATATTAAGAAATTGCTTCAGAGTATTTTTTTAAAAGATAAGGAAAATTAACTTGAAGACCTAAACCCCGTTCTGGTAAAAGTTTCAGGCCCTATAAATTCTACAATTGGTAGCTAACAAAATTTTAGAAAATGTGGCAGTTCGTATATTTGGAAATTACAGTAACCAATCAAATTTACGTTCACAAATAAAGATCAGATTAAATTTCAGGTACAGTCACTGCCACTTAGTTCAGAGTGTTTATGTCTTTACGTATTTGGTCTAAAAAAATGCTGATTAAAATATATAAACAATACAATTTAATTAAATTAAAGTAACAGTTTTTAACGTGACACATAACACACGAAGGATTATTTTTTGTATCGTGTTCCCTCTGATCTAGACAAAAACGTTCATAGCCGATCATTTACGACGTACGTAAATTACGGCATGTGAGAAAATCCTATTGTACTTCAGTTGGATGTTCATGTTAGAATTTTAAATGTAATTATGACATAGAAAATTAAGCCCAAATTGAAGTTTGCAGTCCCTAAGTAGATTTTTAATAAATAGGAAAATACTGATAAATGAAAATACAAGAGTTACTGATTTTATTCGAATAAAAATTTCCTTGGATATTATCCATCGTCTAGTAAATATAAAACGTAAAAAACGACGTTTCGGAGATGTGACTCTATCTCCGTCTTCAGGTTCCTACACAGTTGGGCCCACTAGATAGAGCTAATCCCTATCTCCGGACCTTCCATCGTCTAGTAAGTATAAAAAACGTAAAAACGACGTTTCGGAGATGGGACTCTATCTCCGTCTTCAGGTTCCTACACAGTTGGGCCCACTAGATAGGGAGATAGGGATTAGCTCTATCTAGTGGGCCCAACTTTGTAGGAACCTGAAGACGGAGATAGAGTCCCATCTCCGAAACGTCGTTTTTACCTTTTATATTTACTAGACGATGGATAATATACAAGTAAATTTTTATTCAATTGACTCTTCACCATCGTCAAGAACTTTTAGATTTGATTTACTGATTTTAGTTGAAACATTCATTAAATAAGATGGATATTTATCAATGCAAGATAAAAATACGTATTTTATGTCTTTAGATAAAAAAAATGTACTCCATTTCAGTACACCTCTCTACTCTTGATTGGTATATTTTTTATTTACGTGCTAAATGTGTCACATTTTATATATTCTCCATCTTAATGATAGGTACAGTCTACAAGGTAAGTAAGCTACACGCTACAGGGGATCCACCCTTTGAAAATGGTCTTGAATACGTATCCCCAAGCTAGAAAAGGACAGATTTGAAACCGTATCTGACAAAAACATACCGGTTCTAGTGGGAATCTAAGACTGGAAGCTTTGCATGTAAATGGCTCATTATATAGCATACAATTCTTCGTAGCCTCAGCTTGTACAGTACGTTAAAATATCTGACAACAGCTAGGCGTCACAGAATTTTATACACTCGAGGACAGACGGACTGTACTTACAAGCTCGAAGAACTTAAGAAGATGAACTCTGTTTATCGCCATCGTGTTAGCGCCTGAAACAAAAGAGAATCAGTTACCGGTTTATCTGTACCTCAAGTCTTCAGCCTCTAAAAAAAAAACAAGATGTCTGACTCTTCTTCAGGACTCTTTCATCTAACATTCGCACATCAAAATAAATTCTAAGAGCTGGAGAATTTGAATATAATTCGTGTCTTAACACCAGGGGATCGCGGTAGGTTGGTAAAAAAAAAAACCTTGAGGGCTGATATGTGAGGATAATATTAAAATGGGTACTTTGATGCAGGATTAAGAAAATACATTAATTTTGTACAGGATCAGGGTATAATTTAAAACTTCTAAGACTTGTATTTAAAATAAGATATGAGGTTACAGATTTCGCGTATTATTTAGTTGGCATGTGAACTGTCATACGTGGTATACATTAATATGCATGTGACCACATGCGCCCACCACGAGAGAACACGCCCGATCTGATTAACGCGTAAACACTTTCGTAATAATAAAACCAAACACTCGTGCGCGCGCAGCTGATGTGACGTAGGGCGTGATCATCTACCAACACGAGAATGGAAACCCCTAATTAAAATTAATGTTTTGAGAACTGTGAGATCAAACGTCGACCCAATTCGGTTCTCACTTAGACTGGACAATTTCAATGACCGCTTTAGATTAGTTCGTAAATGATATATATTTTTTTGGTTGTCAATTATTTACTTGAGTAAACGTAAGGTAATATAGTTGCGTCATATTGTGAAACTATGTATTTAATTAATTATTCGGTTTTTGTCCGTCTAATCACAATTCAAATATCATTTTATGTTCCTCATCGAACAATCGATTTACAATTGGAACATCTTTTTACAACATGTTTCGGTTTCTATATAAACCATCTTCAGGTGTAAACGTGACAAATAACTGCACCAATTGATCATAGATTAACATTTAATACAGTATTAATTAGTTATAATTAATCGAACGTTCAATTAAATTTTCATTTTGCAATTTTTTTACCAACGTAATTCAAGACACTTAAACGCTCCAATTTCACACGGGTTTAGACACAGGTCCTTAAGGATAAGAATTAATGCACATCAAACTGTCCATACTACACACTACACAGAATAATTGGGTTTTGTGTTGGTTGTTCATGATCCAAATTAAAAACCAGGATTTCATACTACACGACGTTTTAATCACTAAAGCTATCCCGCTGCACGCCAAAGAGGCGCTTAGGGGTAGAGGCTAGAAGGAAAGTCCTTTGCCTCCGCTGTGTATTGAACCCAGGTCCGTGAGAAACTGAAATCCTACAAACAGTTCACATCTTCCATATTCCCGTTCACTTTCTCAAAACGAATATAATAAAATATAAAAAAAACTATAATTTTACGCGCTGTTTTGCATAAATGTGAAATCTGGTATATCACGTTTAGGGGAAAAAAGACAGAACAGGGTGCTCGGGGGGAATATTTGGACCAAATAGGGATGAATTATTAGGAGACTGGATAAAACTACATGCTGAAGAACTCTAAAGTTTGTGCTCGTTTTGAAATTTTATTAGGGTGATAAACCAAATTGCGACGAGATGGTCTCAGCATGTAGCACGCACGAGATTAGATCTGCGGACATAGTTTCAGTGGGAATGCCTGAAGAGAACAGGGTAAAGTGTTGATGTTTAGAAACCGCCACGGTGGTCTAGCGGTTAGAACGCTGGCCTTGTAATCCTGGGGGTCTCGGGTTCGATTCCCGGCGGCGCCCGAATTTATAACTTGTGTTGGGCAAGGCCGTGGTCTAGGCAACACGGAGTTTTCCTCCGTGGCATCCCAACAATTACTCCATTCACACACAGAAGAAGGCAATGGCAAACCACTTCTGGATCATCTGCCAAGAACGTATATGAACAGGTCCCAGTCCGAGAAAAGGATGGAAGGATCCTGTTCATATGGACCTGTCGTCAGACAGAACACTAAATAAATAAATATAACAGCTATAATCTTCAGTCAAGAATCTTTTTATATATATAACTGATAGTGTGTGGTGTACGTAGCGATCGGATTCAGGACGTGACCTTTTGGTCATCCGTACGCGAACAGACATCCTAATAAATACAATTTAAGGGACGCGCCACTTAGACCGTTCTTGTAGCGAGATAATCCTCAGACTAACTTTCTCTGGAGGGCATGACCATTGCTAAACTGTGTCTGCAGTAACGAGAATGCGTTTAGGCGGCTTCGTTTGAGACCACGTAAAAGGATTGCCACTACAATATGATCGCCCGTTGTTTCCATGACCTACTTTTATCATAACGTTCTATGGCCCCTTGACCTTATATAGCTCTCTGCCGACATTTATCTTCTAAAGCAACACAAAACAGACATGCATACAAACCGTGGCATCGGTTTCAGAATTACTTCGCCAAAATCACGAATTCCATTTCTTACGATTACAAGGCCGCTTGGGCTCATTTTAAAAAGTGAATTTCGCATCAAAGTGTACACACATTACAAATCCAGTCTTCGCAATGCTAAATTACTCATTGTCTCGGTGTTCATTTATATATCATATAAATAAATATATATAGATCACGTACTTTACGTAGTTAAACACCAGTGGAGATGTTACAGGAATTGCGGTTTTATCAATTACTACGCGGCTGCCACTTAGAAATAACTTTAAAAATTTTAAAAATGACCGGCTCTATGGATTATAAAGGAATGCAAGGAACTTGTGTAAAACATACTTGAATATGTGTAAAGAAATATTTATTCAGTTTACTTTATTCGTTACACAGGGAAATAGTTTCAATTTTGATAGAAAGCTGCAATTAATTATAAATAATACCTATTTTTAATGTTATAAATATAAAATATTTTTGTGTTCCGAATTAACCTAACAGAATAATCGCTTTGTACACGTAAACTCTTCACTGCACATTTACCCCCAATCCTTATAAGCTAAGAATTCAGTCCGTACCGCAAAGAAAACGACTCTTCACCATTACAAAGTTGAGCTTGTTAATGCTGTTTAAGAATATAAACCCTGTTTACACTGAGAATCATACAAGACACATAAATACTACCAAACCCTCTGCAGGAAGTTCCTAGAAGATTAAATAAAAGCTTAAGTATCGGAATGCAGACTGAAAATAGACCTTTCAAAGACCGTACTGTGGTCACTGGTTCTCAGATTCAGCAGCGTAAGATCATAGATCATCCCTACAAGAATACTTTTTTTCTCAGTCTCGTGTCTCTAAAAATGTTTCTGCGTCGTGGAGAATTAATCGTGTCTTGGACCATACACAGAATAACTCCCCCTGTTTACATCTATCGTTAAAAGAAATCGTTACCTACTATCCAGACTCTCTGAATCAGACAGCTTACACATAAAATCTCCCAGGAATTATTTTTACGAAGGAACATTATAATAAAAAGTTAAAACGAAACTGAAGAAGGAGATGAGAGGTCATGGGTCATTTCTGAGATGTCTAATGAGTTGATTTATATGAGAACAGTCTTAATGTGGGATCGTTTCATTTCACCCTGAATTCGGAGTTCTAAGATCATTTATACCCTCTACAATTATTTATTTTAATCCGTCTTATCACAATATTTAAAATTTCTTATAATTAAGATAATAAAATATCATTGATGTTCCATATCGATTGATCGATTTACATCTTGGAACATTTTACACAACATGTTTCAGTTTTTATAAAACCATCATCAGGTGTAAAATATATCTAAGAACTTAAAACTCAATTATGATTCCATTTGGTGATGTTTTCATTGCGTTTGTTTTTCATTTTTGGGCGGAGATGTTTTTTCTTAAATTTTATCGGATGTACATATCGGTCTTAGATGTAGAAGATTGAAAGAAACACTAAAGAATTTGAAAGTATTTATAAAAGAATTTAGAGAATAAAATGCAAATTATATAAATTGTAGTTAGAAAGTAGCAATAAAATATAAATAAAAATAATATAAAAATAAAAGTAAATCTAAAATAAAACATACCAAAGATGTAGGAGTGATTGTTCCGATATGTCCAGAAGTACTACTGTCTTCGTATATGTGAGGGTCAATACTGACTGTGGTTGCTTGTGGAATGAGTAAGTGAAAGGTGGCTGTCGGGGTTGGGGTTAATGAATGACCCTCTACAATGTCTCTCTCTGAGCGAATTTCAGTTTCATAAAATGTTGGAACCCTACTTCTGAAACACCCTGTTACCTCCTTACAGTGCGTGTTTATGCGTCGCTTTCAAAGGAATGTTACTCTGATCTACGCAGCTCCATGGTCGTTGAAGGTCAGATCGAATTCTCAAAGATTACAGAATTTCTACAAATAATACACACCCGTGCACTGCTCTGATATATTTACCCTGTGAAAAATCACACACTTGTTTCTCGCAAATTCTAAAACGGTTCCTGTGAACAATCATCTAACACGCTGTACCCAGCTAATTTCGAACCCCTAACAATACCAGATCGATGCATTAAATAGAGGTAATTGTTTAATATCACTACGACTGGCAGCAAATCCAATCGCTTTTATGGAACCTGAAGGTTCATAAATTTTAACAAGAGCCCTCTACTAATAACTGTGCTGAGCCAGTTGAATCGGGGAACACCCTCACACCACATTAAATATTAATTTTAATATTATCATCCTACCCACGTCCAAGTCTTACAAATGATCTCTTCCTTTCAGGAATTCCGATTTGAATTATGCGTGCTATATGCCCAGCCCATCTCATCGTCACTGATTTCGTGTAATGCAATTTATGAATGCATTTTTGTCCAGTCATTTAATCCCTCCAACTTCCCAATCTTCTCTTGAGCATTCTCTTCAAACACTTCAGTGAGCTCAGGTTCCCGTTTTCTGTGTCCCTTCACCCTTGGGTCACAACTTTATCTCAGGTACTATTATTATTATTATTATTTAGTGTTCTGTCTGACGACAGGTCCATATGAACAGGATCCTTCCATCCTTTTCTCGGACTGGGACCTGTTCATATACGTTCTTGGCAGATGATCCAGAAGTGGTTTGCCATTGCCTTCTTCTGTGTGTGAATGGAGTAATTGTTGGGATGCCACGGAGGAAAACTCCGTGTTGCCTAGACCACGGCCTTGCCCAACACAAGTTATAAATTCGGGCACCGCCGGGAATCGAACCCGAGACCCCCCAGGATTACAAGGCCAGCGTTCTAACCGCAATTTTATCGGAAAATAATTCTTTAGTTTGGTGATGATAGTGATATATATATGTTTGAGATATTTAACCGCGAAATCCTTCGGAACCCTTGCAGGCTTGGAGATTTCATTGTCTGGCGTTCTGTGGGTACACCATTCTGATTCTAAATCGTGACTTGACGTAACTGTTTGAAGGCCGTCACTTGGCATCCATACGCCCTACGCTTAGAATTATCAAACCCACATTACAGTTGAGTACGCCTCTGTATTATTACGTCATCTCTGGCTTCTTCATCAAAGAAAAAAAACTGGGCAATTACGTGTCAACGCACTGAAAAATGCTCCCGGAAGTTCATAATTTGTGTCAGAAATGTTCAAGAACTTGCTGGCTCCATTAAAGTTTGTAAAGAAATTATATGACCAATTGCTGTCCTCTTTTGCAAAGCACAGAGTATCTGAATATGTAGACTTGGTTTCGAGACTGCTATTTGATTTGCATCCTTGTCCCGGGGGAGAAAAAGAGGTAAATTTTGGGTAGCATCACCAATCTCCCCCGTTCAGAAATCGACTCTTTCCAACGCGTGCAGCCAACTGGAATGTGTTTCCTTCTCTAGCAAAACATAATTGAAAGCCAATTACGTAAAATTCGTTGGAGCAGACATTGAGAACGCGTTTACGCGACGAACACCAAACCCATAGCCAGGGGGCTTGAATTCTTGCCCACGAATAAAATCCTGCTCTTTACAACATGATTTGATGTTTCTGAACGCTGGACGTATCAAAACAATCCATCAGAACATTCTGAAGTTATCGTCCAGTTGTCCTGTTACGTTTGGGGACTTTGAAGGATATATTTTATGTTCTTGGATGATAATGGAAAAAGTCCCGACGTTTTCGACACAGTTTTTCTTCTCCGTAATCAGATAAAGATGTGACTGCTGTTAGCTGGTTTAACCGTCTTCAGCGCAATGGTAATTATACGTCCCACCTGCTTCAGTAATCAGTAGAACTTTAATTTGAAATTGTGGGTTTCATTCTGTAAGCAGCAATTATTCCCTTAAGCAGCGTTGACCAGTTTATCTTTTGTAAAGTGTGGTGTTTTCTGTGAGGTACGGACTGAATTCGACGATCTTCGGCTTAGCTTCAAAATGTTAAAAAAAAAGGGTTTATTTTGTTGAGATGGGTTTACGTTTAAAGATTGCTTCCGACTGATTTGTAATCAATCGACTAAATAAATCTTTCTCTGACGAGCGGATAGCGACATTCACCAAAACGTCGGATTTCCTAATTGACGAGAAGATTTTTTTTTGTCTGTCCAAAGCGGTCACCATGAAAACTTAAAATCTTTTTGATGTTTTAAGTTAGGTCTAAGTACAATTCGTATTTTTATTTTGGAGATTATTTTAAAGTAATAACAGTAGTTGCTATGTTTCATACTCTTGTATGAGTCATTCTTAAAATTGGCTGTTGCATCTGGACACCTCATAATGGACATAATATTTATTCAGCAAGGACAACTTTTCAGCACGCCTTGTATTAGCAATACATTCACAGTCTTGTGTTAATCTTGTTATCAGTTTATGTACGCATTCTCTGAGAATTTGCTCCTTTCTAGCGAAGGGACTATTTTTAGATTACACGAATTTTGAAATTTCAAGGCTTAAAAATAAGTTTTACTACTAAAGCTACGCCGTCCAATAGTTTGTTTAGCCGTCGCTGTGAAACGAGAAACTGAAATTGTCTCACGCGGGCACCATGTTGTTTTTAATTTACATTCAACAAAGAAGGCATTGAAAGATGCATACGTTTAAAATCAGGAAATTTGAGTTTTCTGTATAATATTTCAACAGGTTTACAATTATTGCCATAGTTTTTAATAGTATGTTGTCAATACAAGATTTTCTAAAAAAAAAATTGTCAGTTGATTCAAAAGTTACCATGGTTGGCACATAGACATAATGAAGCAGACGGAATATAACTCCGAGCTTGAGTTACGTCATAGTAAAAGGGGACTTGAAATTTAAGTGGAGAACTTTTCAGTGCAAATGAAAACATTTCCCCTCACCCTCCTTTAATTTCGACAAAGCCGGTTGAAATTATCTTTTATGGTGTTTAAATCACAGTGTATTTAGTGAACCAAAGGAACTTTTAAACACCTTGAATGCAGGAACACGTCTTAACCCCAGACTTCTATAACGCAATGTTATCATATCCGATAGTACAAAAGAGGGCTGGTTGTTCTGTGCTTATAAGATATTGATTCTCATGTGTGTGGATCAACGAAACTCGGACTTACTTTGCATTTCCTTGTAAAAATAAGGAAAATGTCTTCTCAAAGGCTTTATGGATTGTTGACAACCGTCTGTGAGTCCGAGATCCATAAAGCGTGTATTTTATAGCTCACGTTCTCAAACGGAAGTTGCGTTGTGTTTGAGGTGTGGTCGCTCGGCATTTGTTTGGGGTGCGTTCATAACGACTTCTATTTTCGAATCATTCTCGCTCTAATGCGCTTGCGTTTCAAGGCTGTACTCATTTTGAAGCTGCCTGACCGCGGTTTCTGAAACTTGTGAATAAAATACCTTCTCTTCATCCGGTCTCAAAACATGAATACGTGATTCTTTCAACTGTTGAACTCAAATGTACAGCGCTAAACCAGCGACTAGCGGCGGATAGTAAAGTCATGTGAAAATGTATAGATCGCTAAATCTTTACACTTTTCAACAGGACATTTATTTATTAGTTACCTTCAACCTACTAAATCATTTGTAAAATTCTAAAATCCTCTTCTCTTTCTGTTTCAGTGTCTGTAAGTTGGCTGAACTGTGAGCTTCCTGTTTGAATTTTACTGAATTCACCCTACACAGCGAAAGTTCCTTATCTACACCGTCAACGCGTTTAATGCGTGTAGTTCAAACTGACAGTCTCTCAGCTTACCAAGAAATTCTCCTCCACCTTTAATGTTACTTGGAAGTTCCATAGTGAGTTCAGATCAGCCCGCCATTGGACACCATGCTATACCAACCGTTTTTTGTGTTTCGTAGTCAAAAGGTAAGAGATTGGATTAACGTGCATTCTGTATTAAGCTTGAAGTAATTTAATGTACTTTTACTACCATTATCATTCGTCACAAATGTCCCGTTTCCTTCCTGTCACACCCCAACGACACAACAAAGTTAGTGTTGAAGAAGACAGTTGAACTGCGTGTTGCCCAAACTCACGGTCGTACCAACCTATAAACACGTCAGGCGCTGCGCCTAGGGCCTACGAACAAACTTGTAACAAATACATAATACCATATATTCAGTTTTTGCTATCTGGGGAAAAGAAATGTTGTCCATCAGTCTACACACAAAAATCGACACACCCATAAGAATTCAGCTACCAGAGGGCCTCAAGACAGAAATGCCTTAATCCAGGCCTGTGAGAACGCATTAGAAAATAAATTATAATTTCCCTCGATTTGATAGCATGCTGGAGAAATCTCTGGGTGATAACATAATTTTGGGTATAATATTTAAGCTGATTCTTTCAATATCCTATATAATTTCCTTTGGTGTGTTGTATTGTGTCATATTGTTGGGCGTGGACCAGTTTATTCTACATTATTGCAGACATACGTTTATACGTCGTGTTTTTTTCACGTTCCTTTCAGACGCGATAAGTTGAACTTGTTTTCCGGTTACGTGGTTGACCGTGTCGAATTTATCTGTGGTGTGTGTAAGTTCTGGCCTGCGTTGTGCAGATTACTGATTACGGACATATTTTTCCAGTGCTTGGTAGCAGATCTGCTACTGAAATCCATTTGCTGTTTCAAGGAAATTTTCAGGAGTGTCGTGTTCGGTAAAAATTCAAAACTGTATTCCCTTTTATTCCGAAACGCGAATCAGGGATGAAGTCTTATTATTTCGTGGAAAACCGTCAGGTGTAAGGACAGAATTAAGTGTCGGTCTGCTTACCTTTCAAGCTACTTGCAACTGCTCGCCTCGAATTCACCCTCACACAATGGCCTCTTCCCAACAACTGACGCCGTGGGTAATGGGCGCGTGGAGTTGGATCTGACACACATTCAACGCGCATGCGTACCCGAGTTATAGGATGATTCATAATGAGCACCACGTAAACACGTCATTTTCAGAGAAATAAACTTTCAAAGTTCCACTGTAGAATATTTGGTGATCAAATTACACAAGCAACACCAAAGTTCTTTACGCTACACACTGCTAATTTATTTAAAAACAGTCCTGAGACTTGTGAAGCCGAAATTGTATCATCTTGCAGCATTTAGATTATTGATTCACCGAATTGTTTCCGACCTGAGAAAATAAATCATGCAAGCGTTAAAAGTCTGTCCATCAGGTACTTTTCGTTCAAGACAATTGTTTCATGAACGAGAGCAAAGCATTTTTGTTGCAGTCTTTCGTCGAGAAGACCAAATTGTTTGAAACGGTTAAACATTACGTCATAATTTCCGCTTTTAGTTTGTGACGTCATTAACGCTGAGTCGCGTTTTAGCGGTGACGTCATCTGAGTGACGTAATACGTGGGAAGCTCATGTGACGATGAGAGGACGAATGTGGAGGTTGATAAATAGATTAATAATTAAAATAAAATGCAAGGAAACATAAAATTACGCGTGCAGAGGACGAACCGGTTTTATTCAGGAATGAGTCAGTGGGAGAATGAGAAAACAATAGATAAAAATACTACAAACATTTCACCCACGCAAGATCACGCTATACGAAACAACATTAAATGTGATAACAAAGTACAATTGATCTAGAAGAGGATAAATGATATTTAATGGACATCTGACGAAGGATTGCATTTAGAATATTACATTTGAATTTATATCGATTATACACCTGAAGATGGTTCATTGAAAACCGAAACATGTCGTGATAAAGATGATGCTCTAATTGTAAATCGAACATTTCGATAGTAAGAGCATCATTTTAATATATTTTAAATATTTTAAATATTAAATGTTAATTGTAGTAATAATATTTTAATATTTAATAAAATATTTTATTGTGATTAGACGGTTAAAATTAAACAAAAATACTAAAATGAAAAGTAAATTATTAATCAGATTAAGTTGCGAAAATAATAGATACGTGGACCGATTAATTCGTAAATAAAGTAAAATAAATGCCTGGAAGGAAATAATATAAGTAGCCCGAATTTATAACTTGTGTTGGGCAAGGCCGTGGTCTAGGCAACACGGAGTTTTCCTCCGTGGCATCCCAACAATTACTCCATTCACACACAGAAGAAGGCAATGGCAAACCACTTCTGGATCATCTGCCAAGAACGTATATGAACAGGTCCCAGTCCTAGAAAAGGATGGAAGGATCCTGTTCATATGGACCTGTCGTCAGACAGAACACTAAATAATAATTAATAAATATTTAATAAGTAAATAAATAAATAAGAGTTGGAAGGAGGGATAAATTAATGAAAGAATAAACAAATATATTTATAAATGACGAAGTGACAAACAAAGGCGAAAATAAAAGATAGACGGATGACTGAGCATATAATCCGTAAAAGATAAATCTCCATAGATTGTTCTTGGATCATTGTACGAATGTTGCAGTTTCAGTCTAAACTTTAGATCTGGTGTCATTTTGTGTAACATTCTGTACATCTAGTTATTTATTTACACCGTTGGTAGACCCTACTTAATTCATGTTTGCGGATTTACGTAGGAAATATTTCACGAGGGCTCAAACATTTTGATTCTCCTCGGTATCGCCAACTGCGTTTACGACCTGCTGTTAAACTGAGTCAAAATGTAGAATTTGAGGGTTTTTACGGCGGTGAGTCTGAACACTTTGAAATTCGGAATATTTGTATAGTTCAGCCGATCCCCCATGTAAGATAAATCGGTTCATTGAGTACAGTGTCGAACAGTGATTACCACTGCCCTGTAAAATCACAGAATGAACTCACAGATAAAGGAAGATGAAAAATAACAGCAGGGCTTCGCCCCCTCCGTGTCCTGCGCCAATATCATCCTGTACAAACATACGAAGTTCTTAATAAAGACTCGGAACTCCAGTCATTGCACTGACTAGCCTGAAGGAAATACATTTAACTATAGTTAATTTGTAATTATTTATTTTTAACTATATCGCCCACTAATTGTAATTGTTACGAAATTCAAGGTCCCTATGACCACCGAGATAAATTATCAGTCTCCATTTTATATTATATGGGTAATTGTTATAATTGAAACTCGGCAGTTTAGCAGCCATAATTTCATAAGAAATTATTTTTTTATAAAGACGAGGATTTTACTCTCTGACCTCGTGAGTGAACGTATCACACTTCACGAAAACAGTTAGTTTGGATTGTAGACTTTGGTTGTCGAATTATATACGAGGTGCGATCGGAAAGTTTCAAGACTGTGTCAATTGAGGGCGAACCGGATGTAGTACGAGCTTCTGCCTTTAGGGGGTGCGGCCTACAATCATAGTGAATCAGTGTGCCAGCCGGCATCATCGAATTAGCATTTGTTTCTTAGTTACGGGCGTTTTGGTAGTGCATTACACCGACCCTCCTGCGATTTCGGAATGGCGTGTGCATCAAATTTTGCCAAAGACTCGCCAAAACGGCTACGGAAACCTATGAAATGCTAAAGCAAGCATTTGGGGAGTCCGCAATGGGTCGTGCACAAACTTTTGTGTGGCATTCACGTTTCAAAAATGGCCGAACCTCTGTCGATGATGACGAGCGTTCTGGACGACCATCTTCGAGCACAACGCCCGAAAATGTTACAAAGATCGACGTCGTACCATCAACGACTTGTGCGACATTGTTGGGATAGGCTATGGGACCTGTCAGCTGATTCTAAAGGAAGAACTCCACATGCGACGCATCCTGTCTGAGGACCAGAAGCAGAATCGACTTCTCGTTTGTCAGGAACTCAAAAATCTTGCAAGAACCGACCCCAACTTCCTTTCTAAGCTCCGTGTGACTTCTTCCTCTTCCCAAAGATGAAAATTCAGCTAAAGGGAAGGAGATTTGAGACGATAGAAGAGATTCAGGCAGAATCGCAGATGGTGCTTGACAGGCTGACAAAGAAAGATTTCCAGGGATGCTTCCAGGCTTGGCAGCGGCGCTGGGATCGTTGTGTTCATTCCCAGGGGAACTACCTCGAGGGTGATGGATGAATTTAATACCTGAGATAAATGTACGGGTTTTTATAGGCGCAGTCTTGAAACTTTCCGATCGCACCTCGTATGTTGTTTAAACGCAAAAAAAAATAATTCAACTTTTTGATATGCTTTTGTTTTACACTTGATGTAGAAATTACATTGTTTCGAATGGAACGTAAGGGATTAACGTTGCGCGAATCTATGAGACGCCGATCAATAAATCACAAAAAGTTTTATATTTCTAATTGGAAATAGTAATAATATAGTTTTGGCATTGGCTGTCACAGAAATATAGAGACGTGTACACGATAAGACGAAAGGTAATATTTTGCATGGACTGGTCTTCTGTCTTAAAGTTTCCTTATTGTTACGCGGTTTGATATTTTCTTATCTCAAATAAGTAAATTAACTAGGATTTCGTCTTCCATCCTCTCCTCAATTACCTTTGCATGACCCCGATATTTATCATTGTAATTTTTAAGTAGTAAAATTAGTTGTTTTTCTTACATTTTGTCAATTTTAACCTTATTTCTTCGAGGCCCCAGGCTGGCGTCTCATTCGCCTGTGCCAAAGCATGACCTTGCCTATGTAGATGATTTTTCGATATATGTAGCAGCGCGCCATCTCTATATTCTTAATAGAACGTCTTACTACGATCGCCATCTGGCGTGCCACAATAAGGTTCACTGTTCTATGCACACAATAGTTTCCTATGTTCGTCAGGAAATTAATGTTGCTTGTATCCCTTCAATTCATCGTTTATATTTATGTAAAAATTATTATACCCACACGTATTTTTACCCTAAAGATTGATTAGGTTCCTCTGAGACATAGTTTACTTACTATATTTCAAAATTATTCGTTGTGTGATTAGTAGTTACCCTTGTTACCGACTGTGCTACGGTCATGTTGCGTTTGTGTTTACAAGTGAATTGCTCACAGATAGCAGCACAATAAGCCCTGCGCCGTGTTGCTCTCTAATAACATTGTAGTTTCACTTCCGTTAAACGTTCGTGTGACAGTCGTCTGCTGTTCTTCTAAGTTTTAAGGTCGTGCCAGTAAGTTTTGTTCGTTACGAGTGACCATCCAACAAGTGTGTCTATGACAGTGTTGAACAGAGTTTCAGATCCTCCATCGTTTATGATTTGTTGGAAAAGAAATGACGTCTGGTACGGTGTTTTTTTGTCAGTTCGGAACTTAGGTGGTTTTCGAGACCAGTTCTCGCAGTTTCATTATTATATATATCGTCAACGATGTTGCAATAGACATGTGTTGTTCTAAGTTGAATCGTGGCAGTTTTAGAAGTGTTCTTTTTGAGCGAATACTGTGACTTCTTAATGTTTTTAAGAAATGCCGTGAATCTGCAGTATGTTGCATATTTTAGGTGAGTTAACAACACTTTCCGGCTGATCAACTGTGTGGTGTTTTACGATGCTTTAAAGCTACGTATCTAAATGCCACCAGTGTAGTCGTCTGCTGGCTAGTAATAGGTGACTTATCAGGTTTTTTCACCTTTTCAGAATAAACATTGTAGGAAAACCTGATGAACTTGTGACAACCTCCAAGTGTTTCTGTTTAATTTAAAGGCGGAAAATTTGTAATTTTAACCACCAATTCCATTTTCAAAACAGAAGTACACAAAATTTAGTCTTGGAATGTTTCAAGTGTCTCTTGAGCGAAAATATTCTTTCGTTGTTCCTCCAACAGAATAAAGCATCAGTCAAACCTTTGGGTCGGCAATGAGAGTAGCTGAGTTGCCGACAGAATTTGGCCGGCAATGGCGTTCTCTTTATTTGCCGATCTCGTTATTTTTCGAAAACTACTTTTCCGAAAACGATGTACCGAAATCGGTATTGGCGGGTAGGATCCTGACTAAGATCTACCCGATGTTTTGAGTATGTTTGTAATTGTTACCCGAATAATTATTTAGTTTTTGCAAAGAAATGTGTTTGCATCTGATTTACGCTTTTCAAAATACTGTCATCTCTGACTGCTGGCACCTACACATTGGGACTTTGATGTCAGAGATGTATGAAATAATTTCGTCCGTTGTGTATCGATTCTACTCCGAGAAATAAAAGTGCGTTGAAAGTACATTGTGAAATATGTCTTCTTAACATTACAGTAACTAAGCTATGGGCATGTGCAGAGGGACGTTTGTGGGTTTATCACCTGCTCGCCTCCAAGGTCAGTTTGATTCAATTAAAACAGATGAGATTTCTGGTTAAAGGCGACTGGATTTTGCTAGCCCAGGACAGGGACCGGTGGAGGACTTTGGTTAATTCGGGTTTCCTAAGCCATCTAGTTAGTTGGTTCGTCATTTTGTTAGTTGGTTGGTTGGTTGGTTAGGTAGTTAGAGATTTAAGATTATCACTGGAACTAATATGGAGATTGCTGAATTCTCGAATGTTGAGCCGTGTAGTCTGCTAGAAATTAACAGACATTTCACATGTGTATACTGCCTCCATCATCAGGACGATTTCTCCAATAATGGAGGCCAGCTTTTTACTAGACTTTACATCGCAGTATCCCAGAAGAGATTAATAATGAACTGGTAAACGATATTGTAATTTTTTTTTAAATGATCCCACTTCTCCATTACAAAAATTAGTTTGTCGGTGTCAACTAAATCAGTGGTATTCAACGTGGGGCACGTGAAATTTAAAGAAAAATATTATTTTACGATAAACACTGAATAATCAGTAATGTAATTTATTTAATTTATTTTAGATGTAGATTATATACTATGTATAACTTGAATTATACACCAAAAACTTTGGGGGTACAAAGTTGAAGAGAAATTATATCTGGGGGTACGCGGAGACATCTTAGGGGGTACGTGAAATTTAAAAAAAAATATATTATTTTATGATAAACACTGAATAATCAGTAACGTAATTTATTTAATTTTTTTTAGATGTAGATTATATACTATGTATAACTTGAATTATACATCAACAACTTTGGGGGTACAAATTTGAAGAGAAATTATATCTGGGGGTACGCGAACAAAAAAGGTTGAATACCACTGGCCTAAATAATCCCTGCTTATGCTGGGAATCGTACATAAAAGATCCATAAATAGAATGCAGTTGCTGACTGTTAAAGCAGGTGGTACATGTGCCACTGGGGTTTAAAAGGATAAGTTAATAACTTAAACAACAATGTCACTGCAGAATAGCTCTGTTGGACGACTTAAGTCGTGTTGACAGTTTTGAACACTTGTGCGATCCTCGTTAAACACTTTAAGTTTACTTATCCACCTACGCACTTACCGTGGTGATATCACTAATGTGTTTACTTACAGAAAATGCAGACGTAATTTGTTGACGTGAGATAACATTTTAGGTCGCACATTCTGTGGCATTGATGTGCCAAGTGTTCGCATTCTAATGTATTTTAAAGACACGTCCACACACACTTTATTTATTCGTGTATGTTAATGATTTTTTTTTCGTGCCCGCAATGATAACTGATAATTACAAAGGATTTATCACATTAAATATTTTATGATTTTTTTTGGGGTTGATCAAAATTGATAAAGGGAGAAGTGATTCTATAGCATTATCTATGTCTCAGCTTTAACAAACATTTTGGTTCTAAATTTCTAATCAGAATCGGTTAAGCGAGAGCGAAAGATGGAAATGACTCCATAAAAGACGTTTCAGAGGTCATACTGCCTCCATCATCGTGGCGTTCTTTTCATACGTACATAGATACATCCTGCCCTGTCATGTACATCCGGTAATACTTCTCGAAAATATAATATTACATTGTATTCTGCTCTGAATTTCATTATCTCTTTGACGTTGAAGCTTATCTCAATAATCCTTGCCCTGATAATGGAGGCAGCAGTGACTTCTGAAACATCAGTAAATTTCTACAAGAAGGAAGCCATATTTGTAATCAGATCATGCATTTAAAGAGAATTTAAAATCTTTTTTAAAATAGTGTAGTTGCGTCATATTGTGATTTATTAAATTAAAATTAAATAATATAATTAAAATAATTAAAATATTCTGTGTTCCATATCGAATAATCGATTTACAATTGGAACAGTTACAACATGTTTCGGTTTTATTAAACCATCATCAGGTGTAAAATTATATTAAATTTAAAACTCAATTACAATTTTTTTTACAATTTTTCGTAGTGTAGTTTTTTTTTGGAGGTCGTGTCCAGATATTTTCATATAATGGATCAACTTTATTGTTTGAAGTGATGCTTTTGATGTTTACATCGGTCTGTGAAGTTAAATGATTCTAAGAAACATTAATGAATATGGATGAATATAGAAAACAATTAAATAAATAAATAAGTAATATTTAAATATCCGGTCCTTACCTCAAACAAAATACAACGCGTGTTACAAAGATCAGTTGGTTAGATTTATTTTGGGAAATTGTCGCTGTTTGTCTTGTTTTTTCTTTCTTTCTTTCTTTCTTTCTTTCTTTCTTTCTTTCTTTCTCTGAGAGTGATTTGAAGCTTATAAATGCAGAGTTGCCTGTTGCTAAATCACGTATTGAATGAAGTTACCGCTGAGTTTTAGAGGGTTAAACCCGAATTTAACTCGAGTCAAAGCAGGAATTTCCAGTACTTAATAAAATGGATCAAGGAAGGTTGTGGCGTGTCAGTCATGAGGATGCAAGGAGGAATCCAAGACAGTGTTAACATTTCAGCAACGGAAAGGGAGTGAATGGACTTGAGAAAGAGCTGAAGACATCAAAAATGTTGCTCGCCGGACAGATGTAACAGAATTTATATTTCTGCACTGACTGAAGATGGTAACAGCTTCCGTAACAAAAGCGGAAATGCAGAGCAGAGTCCTTGGGAAGCTGATAGGCGCTCAGGTAGTCAGTAGATTCCCAATCTTTTAAGGAATCTGTTGGTCCCTGTCCTGGGCCAGATGAATCCAGTCCACGTCCCTCTGCCGTGTTTCTTTACGATCTATTTTAATATTATTTTCCCCATCTTATCTTATATCTTCTAAGTGGTATCATCCCTTAAGTTGTTTAAGTAAATCTTTCATTTCATTTCTTGTATCAGACATGCGTGCTGCATGCCTTACCCATTATTATTTATTTATTTAGTGTTCTGTAATATGTTTTTATCCGTCACGGTGGTCTAGCGCTTAGAACGCTGGCCTTGTAATCCTGGGGTCTCGGGTTCGATTCCCGGCGGTGCCCGAATTTATAACTTGTGTTGGACAAGGCCGTGGTCTAGGCAACACGGACTTTTCCTCCGTGGCATCCCAACAATTACTCCATTCACACACAGAAGAAGGCAATGGCAAACCACTTCTGGATCATCTGCCAAGAACGTATATGAACAGGTCCCAGTCCGAGAAAAGGATGGAAGGATCCTGTTCGTATGGACCTGTCGTCAGACAGAACACTAAGTAATAATAATAATAATATGCTTTTAGCGAAGTTTCTGATTTATGAAGCATTTCCTCCCAACCCATTGTAACCCCCCCCCCCCCCCTCAGATCCAAATATTCTCCTGGGAGGAGAGCTCACACATTGTCAAAACTCTTCGTACTTTGAGGATTATCTCTGTATTCGATATTCGTTTATTTCAGGAACAAATCTGTCTCAAAAGTAATCATATTCATACATCGCTCTAAGGAGTCGCGACGTTTTACCCTTTCGTGTCCTCAGGTTTGTCACCACGTCGAAAAATATTTCGATTAAAAGTTTTAGATTGATTTTTTTTTCAGTTCTAGCTGAGGTGAGTCCGAAGATGTCTTGTCTTCTGGGCTGTAGCGCCTTGTAGTCTGGTGGTTTTTTACAAAAGTTTCGGAGGTCCTTTCTGCTTCCATCATCAGGGCGATCGACCTCTCCCTGATGATGGAGGCAACAAAGGCAGATTCCATATGAAGTCAGATATATCGTGCCCAGAATGAAAGTTGTTTAAATGTGCAAGTTTAATTAAATTCGTCGTTCGTATAAATTGAAACCTAAAAGCCTAGTAGGAACTACGATATCTTTTTAATTCGACCACAGTTAACTGGCGATTTACTTTGCTCATTTATCGACACTTTTTCAGCTGCAAAGTTTCATATAGCTGCAGTAGGCTAATTAAATTAGAATATTATTATGGATTGTGAGTGGGTAAGGCTTTGGAAGGGGGCAGGAGTGATGTATTTGTGTACTCTAGGGTGCATGAGGAAAATCTTGTACCCCCTGCTTCAATAATCATCTCATTTTGTATTCATGGGTTATATACGATTCTCAATGTAAACAGACGATTTCCTTGGTCAACAACATGTTGATCTTTGCAGTGGTGAATAGTTGTGTTTTCTTTGCGGTAAGGACTGAATTCGTAAATATTTGGACGAAATTCCCGTTGGCGTAAGCTCACTCCCGTTATAGTTCTAAGGCGCGCGTCATTGCTTTTATTTGTCTCTGGAAGGACATTTGTACTGTAGTCTTGTGTACTATTTCCGGAACAATAACAGCACTTTTAGAATAGTTTTGATTTCAGCGAAGCGCACACAAACGGATGTAATTCTGCCACTGGCAGTGTCTCGTTTGTTATGCTGTGTCAAATGGTAGTATCACTGAAAATTGTGATTCGGAAAGGATTTAAAATTTGCCAAATTCGAGGACTTAACTTGGGTATTTGCTTGGAGTCGCCGGAGAAATACGTATCACGTTAAATCACGTTTGTAAGGAAATATTCGGTGATCATTATTAGGTCAACCGAAAATCGTAAATTTACTCTGGGTGCAAAATGTGGTTATTTTTTGAAAAAACAAGACGATACGTGTAAGATCAGATTCTTCTATTTGAAACAAAACCCTAGCGTGGCCTCAGAATAAAATGTGTCTGGTACACTTGTCTTTTCTTGATAACTTACAATTATTATATTTATTTATTGTTCTGTCTGACGACAGGTCCATATGAACAGGATCCTTCCATCCTTTTCTCTTCTCGGACTGGGACCTGTTCATATACGTTCTTGGCAGGTGATCCAGAAGTGGTTTGCCATTGCCTTCTTCTGTGTGTGAATGGAGTAATTGTTGGGATGCCACGGAGGAAAACTCCGTGTTGCCTAGACCACGGCCTTGCCCAACATAAGTTATAAATTCGGGCACCGCCGGGAATCGAACCAGAGACCCCCAGGATTACAAGGCCAGCGTTCTAACCGCTAGACCACCTCATCTTATTATTATTTAGTGTTCTGTCTGAGGACAGGTCCATATGAACAGGATCCTTCCATCCTTTTCTCGGACTGGGACCTGTTCATATACGTTCTTGGCAGATGATCCAGAAGTGGTTTGCCATTGCCTTCTTCTGTGTGTGAATGGAGTAATTGTTGGGATGCCACGGAGGAAAACTCCGTGTTGCCTAGACCATTATCTAATATTAGTGTTTACACTTCTGTCGCGAAGTTTGTCAGACTGGGAGAAATGCAGTGAAGAGTAAAAAGATTAGAAGTGTTGGCAGTTGGAAGTGTGATCGACTCGAATAGCCTTAATTTTACTTAATTTAAAATTTGATACGAAAGTAAGAACATACTTGAAAATTGATATTTTAGGCTTGTATGTTCGAACTTTTGGCATGCTTATTTCTTGAGACCGCGAAGAAGAATCCGGAAAACTGTCCCAAGTTCGAGTCCCGGTGAGGAATTTTCCTGTAACTCGGGAATCGAGTACGATATGTCGGTGCAAAGACCAAAATTGTTTCGGCGATGAGAATACAGGAACGTAGGTCAAAATCGAAAGTGTCGTGGGTTTGAGTCTCGGTGAAGATGTTGGATTTAGGGATTATAATATTTTTTTTCTGTAATATTCAACGATAGACGTCGAATCGTCATGCCTGTATAAGGATTGCGAGATTTATTTGAAGATATTTATGAATTTATCTGTTGTTATAGCCGTTGTCATGGTAATTCTGTTGAGGGATTTCGAACCACGTGATATGACTGTGTTTACTGCATTAGATTATCTCCTCATTCTGGACGTTCAGTTTACTTGTGAGGGTAGTGAGTAGAAATCTGAAACACCCGGTACTGACTGCTACCTGGTTCGTTGCAGGGTCACGTACGGATGGAGTTTCCTTTTCTCACCGAACAATTTGGGCCCATCCGGTCATAATCTCCCTCTTATCCTTGTCCAAATGAACACCGTCGAATGTAGTAACAATTGCTACGTGTAGTTGGCGCCAGCGTTCTGTGTGACGTAATGTGCCGCTCAGGAAGCGAAGACAGCGACACTGCGGTCCTTTTCTTAAACGGCAGTGACCCTGAATGTTAGTTTAACGCAGATGAATTAGATTTGGAAGTAAAACGTGTTAAAATGGTGCTTCAGTGTGCCTCAGAATACAGACTTATGAGCTGTTTTCGTATTATAAAATATAGCTTGTGTCAGAAATTCCTTTCCCTGAATTTTTGTCTGTTATCGAACTTTTTATAGTCACGTTTAAAATATCCAGTCCTGAAGAAATAATCTGTCAAATCCGTATCTACAATAGCTCATAATATTAATTCTCAGGGCACTTGGTCCTACACAGGACGGAGTGTAGGTGTTTTTCACTGTCCAGCGTGAGGCCCTACTTATATCACGTGACTGTCGTGTTATTCTCAACAATGGGACGAGAGGTCTGTTGTTGAAACCTGTTTGTAAGTTATATTGTTGGTGTAGGTGCAGTACACAGCTGTACGTGGCGCAGAATGTGTTAAGAGAATGGAAATTTATACTCCAATTCGGAATAATATTTGTACATTTTCCAAGTGTAAAATCTGCGATATTTCGGTTCTCGTTGACCTCGATGCATGTTCACTGAATTTGTGATCGAACAGATCAGCGGATTACAATCACACCGCGTAAAGTCGTTGTTTGTTTGTTTGTTTTGTTTTTGTTTTCCTTCCTCCCTCCCCTCCAACTGATATACGCCATACGAAAATAAAGTCAGATGATAACGGTGGTCTAGCGGTTAGAACGCTGGCCTTGTAATCCTGGGGTCTCGAGTTCGATTCCCGGCGGTGCCCGAATTTATAACTTGTGTTGGGCAAGGCCGTGGTCTAGGCAACACGGAGTTTTCCTCCGTGGCATCCCAACAATTACTCCATTCACACACAGAAGAAGGCAATGGCAAACCACTTCTGGATCATCTGCCAAGAACGTATATGAAAAGGTCCCAGTCCGAGAAAAGGATGGAAGGATCCTGTTCATAAGGACCTGTCGTCAGACAGAAAACTAAATAATAATAATAAGATGAGGTGGTCTAGCTGTTAGAACGCTGGCCTTGTAATCCTGGGGTCTCGGGTTCGATTCCCGGCGGTGCCCGAATTTATAACTTGTGTTGGGCAAGGCCGTGGTCTAGGCAACACGGAGTTTTCCTCCGTGGCATCCCAACAATTACTCCATTTACACACAGAAGAAGGCAATGGCAAACCACTTCTGGATCATCTGCCAAGAACTTATATGAACAGGTCCCAGTCCGAGAAAAGGATGCAACGATCCTGTTCATATGGACCTGTCGTCAGACAGAACACTAAATAAATAATAATACTGTGTCAGATGCAAAGTTCTGACCACGGCGGAAATTCCGATGCTGGTCTTCTGGGTTGTGATGCCGTGTGGACTTGCTAATATGCAAAATGAGAATAATATTGTTGTTTTATTTCATTGCTTTATTTTATAAATTATACCGAACAAAGCGAGGAAGTAGTTTTCACTTCGTCACATTCAGGAGGTCCCAGTTCAAATCTCGTGCCGCAGACCTGCTATCCTGACTGGGATTTGTTATGGTTTTTCTCAGTCCCTCCACTCAGGTGGTTGGAGAGTACCAGACAACAAATCATACCATGAACCCTTCCTTCCAGATCCCCTCCATTTAAGGAGAGAAAAAGAGAATTAAGTTGTAGAATGAGCTCTGAATTACTAGAACATGTCCAAAAGGCTTTGTCAGTAGTAAGTGGCTTCAGACTGCCCTCTGATAATTGTGTTTGCTTGTGGCTTGCCTAGCGGTCACTAAGTACAGAGTCTGGGGTAACAGCAGTCTGCATCCCTCAGATACATTGAAGATACTCACATTTGATCCCTTGTGTCAGCGTTTTGTTTATACAGGGATGGCCAGAATACGTAATGACCTACCAAGTCCAAATTCGGAACAAATTGCAGTCAAGAAAGTTGTCGCTACAAACGAAAGTTAAGTCAAAATTAGTTATTATCAGATCAGTTTGCATTTTATGGAACAACCTGTACAATTTGTCATAATTCTTATCCAACTTACGTACTTCAAGTGGAAAGGGACTTCCCCCCTTTGTGAAAAAAACAGACGTGAGGAGTCGCCTGTGTATTTAGGTATATTTTCCTCAGGGGCTCCATATTACTATGCAGCGTTAAGTGACTAAGGCTGATGAATGAATAATGAAATGGAAAGGAAGCGGCCGTGGCCTAATTTAAGGAATTGTCTAGCATAATTTGTACTCCTCACCATATATTATGAGGATGGTTAAATCACGATGAGAAATTCTAGTCGTAAAACCTGAAGGAAAGAGAATATTTGGAAGACCAAGGCGTAGATGAGATGATGATATTAAAATGGATTTTAGGGAAATAGGATCTACGAATGTGGGTTGGATTTATCTAGCTCATGATAAGGACCGGTTTCGGACTTTTGTGAACAAGGTAATGGACTAATGGGTTTCATAAGTGTTAGGGAATTTCGAGACTAGCTGAGCGTACTATTCGTCAAGGACTCTGCTTCACTGAGGTGGTTAGTTCATTTGGAACCTTAGAATGAAGCTTTCAGAAGGCGACGGATGTCTGTGCTTGCTATGACATTCTTAAGGCTCATGTTTAAGGCAATTCAACAGTGACCCTAGTCAACCCTTGCCTTGGCCCTTGGGTTTAAAGCCAAATCTACTTCCGGTGTAGCAAACCCATTCAATTTCTTACAACTTCCTGTTTTGTGAGCCACTCGTAGTGGCAGGCCTCCTTGAAACAGTCACTCATCCACTCAAGACATTCCCAACATTTTATGGAAGCCGAAGGTTCATTACCATGTTCGCAAAAGCCCGCCACTGGTCCTTGTCCTAAGCCAGATGAATCCAGTCCATACCACCCCATCATTATTTCTCTAAGTTCCATTTTAATATTATCCTCCCACCTACGTCTCGGTCTCCTAGTGGTATCTTTCTTCCCGATTTGCCCACCAAACCCTGTGTGAATTCATCTTCTCTCCCATGCGTGTTACATGCCTTACCAATCTCATCCTCCTTGATTTGATCAGTCTTAATTATATTTGGCGAGGAGGACAATTCGTGAAGTTCCGTTGTAACACTTTCTCCGGTCTCATATTAATTAATTCTTCGATCCAGATATTCTCCTCGTCATCCTGTCCTCAAACACCCTCAGTGTAGTCGTTCTTGGATTTTGTCCGTCGTCCAATGTTAAAAGTTCACACGACGTTTCGAAAACACGATCCGCGTTCGTCTTCAGGGGCACCAACTGTGTTGGGTCCGATAGAAATTTACTTAAGTCTCAATTACTCGACCATCCAGTGATTGAGACTTAAGCTAGTGATAATTATATTTGTTTAAATCACGGCAATACTTCCAGACGGACGGACAACTTCATTTCTGGTATGTTTCAAAATTAAATTTATCAATATATTATTTTATTTTCTATTTCTAATTTATTAATATTCATTTAGTCTTTATATTATTTATTTTACAGGATGATACAAAAACGTCCACCCACACAAATCATGTTAAGCACGACGTACATACAGAACAACTTCAAATACGATATTAAAAAATACAATAAAATCTTGAATAAAACATCATTTGAAATCTGATAAAACATCTGACTAAAAGATATTTATAAGATATTGTAGATGCGTCATATTGTGATTTATTTAAATAGTATTAAAAATATATTAAAATAGGCCGTCAATCACAATATAAGATAATTAAAAGATTAAAATATCATTTTACGTTCCTTATCGATTATATATTTTTAATACTATCTGACTAAAAGTTGCATTTAAGAAATTATATTTAAGTTTATATAATTTTATACCCCTGAAGATGATTCTTTTAGAACTGAAACATGTCGTGTAAAAAAGTGATGTTCTAATGTAAATCGAACATTTCGATAGAGAGCATCATTTAATATATTTTAAATATTTAAATGTTAATTATAGTAATATTTTAATATTTAATAGGAATTTTATTGTGATTAGACTGACAAGATTTAAACAAATATATATTTATCACAATATGACGCAACTTTATCATCTCATGATCTAGTGATAATTAGTTTTCTGTCTTAAGGAATTCCCTGTTCTTATGCAACCCGGAGAATCGTCACTGTTACAAAATAAGTCCTGAGGACGTTTTTCCTTTGGTTTCTGCCTTTCATGTCCTCCTGTTCCATCTGTCTACCGTCCTCCTCCTTGAAACATGTGGTTCGTGTTTCTAGAAGCCTTTCTCCGACCTACTTGCAAACGAACAGCCAGCCAGACGTCTGTCTGCACTTTCCCCATGTAAACTGCAAGGTTGCTTCGTGCGTAACTGAAGGGAGACTGGATTCTCTTTTTATAACCTTTTTTTATCTCTCGTCATTTCATAGACGATGATGATCGCTTGGAAACTGTAATGAGCGAATAGAAAAATTTCCTCGAAGTTTCTAACTAACTGCTCGCACAGTGGCGCCCGTCTTCTGGGTTGTAGCGCCGTGTAGTCTGGTAGAAGTTTGCCGACGTTTTTAAAGTCGAAACGTCCGTTCCAGGAATTTAGAGTTCCTCAGGACTGCGAAATATTTACCTGGTCCGCGTGTTTTTCGGAAATATCCTCGTTGCCTCGAACAAATGACATTTCAAAAGCGAAGTGCAGTTATCGACGTGTCTATGGCATCCCTTGAAATTTCATGAGGTCGTTGTTAGGGGCTTATTTTGACACGCGAATTCAGAAAGGAGGAAGAATTTGTCTGTGGAGGTGCGAAAAAGACTTTAGATTTCGACCACCTTTTGTTAATTTGTATATAACTTTCAAAGAAATTCAGTAATCTGTTGTCATTTCCTAAACAGTGTACCTTTTAACAAAATCCATTTTATATTTTAAACACCGGCCTGTTAATCCGTTTAAAGGTTTATTTCCGTTTTCAACCTTAACTCCCTGTCAAACGCTGGGTTAACAAGGTGACGGATTTACGGCTAAGCTGTTTGTAGTTGATGGAAAATTGAAAAAAAAAAAAAAATAACCTGTGACTCAGTCCCATGGAGTGCCTGAAGTAACCCTCTTTACGTGACTGTCAGCGTTTTAAAAATCCTACTAAGGTAACTTTAAAACGGTTGGCTGAACAGGTTCTGACAAAATGATGTTTGTATTAGCACAGCTTTCAGTGAATTTATACAAATATTTCCCAGGTTTCCTGTTTTCGTCAGGTAGATAAACTTTAACCGCCACGGTGGTCTAGCGGTTAGAACGCTGGCCTTGTAATCCTGGGGTCTCGGGTTCGATTCCCGGCGGTGCCCGAATTTATAACTTGTGTTGGGCAAGGCCGTGGTCTAAGCAAACACGGAGTTTTCCTCCGTGGCATCCCAACAATTACTCCATTCACACACAGAAGAAGGCAATGGCAAATCACTTCTGGACCATCTGCCAAGAACGTATATGAACAGGTCCCAGTCCGAGAAAAGGATGGAAGGATCCTGTTCATATGGACCTGTCGTCAGACAGAACACTAAATATATATAATAATAATAGATAAACTTTGTTTGGTCTTCCACTGACAACTCTTTGCCTCGATACATTCATTGGCCAATTCTGATTTCAGATGCAGTTCCATCGTCAGTTCTGATCCATTGGCTTTCCCCAGACGCTTTGTTCCCTAACCACAGCACGTTACAGTCTGTGAAACTTCCACCCATCAGTTATCGACGTATTTAAAAGTCATTCTTTCTTAAATTTAACTTGTTTTCACAGACAAAAGTGTGATCACAGATCATTGTTTTCCCATGGTACTTCCTGGCAATAAAATAGCCATTTTAAATTTTCCACACTTTTATTTAATGTAAAAAAAAAAACTTTAAAAACGAACTGATGCTAATGAATGAAGTTTCGTGTTAATTACATCTGTCATATTCTTCAGCGCTGAGAAATTGTCTTTTGAGGTAAAATTAAATCGATTTAATTTTTATTTTATTTTCGCTCGTGCAAAAAATTAAACTGAGCAGTTGATACAAGTATTAAAAATCCAAAGAGGAAAGAGGTATAATTAAGACTAGAAACCCGTGTTGTTACCCTAGCAACTAGAAATGCAAATCGCAAAGCCAAGAGAAATTATTGATGTCGGAAATATAGTTTATTAGGCCTGTGTGATTTTCAAAACATGCCAATTCCAAAAAACAAACGATGGTGATATGATGATTATTATTATATTTATTTAGTGTTCTGTCTGACGACAGGTCCATATGAACAGGATCCTTCCATCCTTTTCTCGGACTGGGACCTGTTCATATACGTTCTTGGCAGATGATCCAGAAGTGGTTTGCCATTGCCTTCTTCTGTGTGTGAATGGAGTAATTGTTGGGATGCCACGGAGGAAAACTCCGTGTTGCCTAGACCACAGCCTTGCCCAACACAAGTTATAAATTCGGGCACCGCCGGGAATCGAACCCGAGACCCCCAGGATTACAAGGCCAGCGTTCTAACCGCTAGACCACCTCATCTTATTATTATTTAGTGTTCTGTCTGAGGACAGGTCCATATGAACAGGATCCTTCCATCCTTTTCTCGGACTGGGACCTGTTCATATACGTTCTTGGCAGGTGATCCAGAAGTGGTTTGCCGTTGCCTTCTTCTGTGTGTGAATGGAGTAATTGTTGGGATGCCACGGAGGAAAACTCCGTGTTGCCTAGACCACGGCCTTGCCCAACACAAGTTATAAATTCGGGCACCGCCGGGAATCGAACCCGAGACCCCAGGATTACAAGGCCAGCGTTCTGATATGATATCTTATTTTAATGGTTGCACTATCCTTGTTGACATTTAGTTTCCTTCCAGCAAAACAACAGTCAGGAAATCAGTCAGTGTGTGAATAAATTTTTCTTTAGTATAATCCTAACTTTCCACCGGCTCATTGCGAGCTACGTCCCTCAAGAAATTGAAAACTTTACGCCCGGAAACTAGAAACAAAACACGCCAGATTTGCGCTAAGCGTCAAAAATATCATTCGAAAATTTTCCGCTCGATTTGACAGGAAATGACGTCACGTGATATGCGTCACTCGGTGCTATTTCCAGCGCCCTCAATGACTGCGGGTTTCAACATCAGTGTTGGCAACGCGGCGTGCGTTTATATGCGCCAAGCTGTGGGATTTTCCGTCTAAAAGTGACTCGCCCAACCAATATTTTATTATTTTTTTTTCCAGAATCCAAACAAACACTGGACCATAATGTATCTGGTTATGTTTCTTTTCTGTTAATTTTCGAACGTAATACCGTGCATGCGCTGCGTACAGCTCAGGGAACGGGTTTTAGAGTCAAATCCGCTGCACTGTTCATTCCACATGGCATCGCGTTTAACCAATTAAAGCAAAACTTATAAACAAACTTCAACTTTATATTTTCAGTGCCAGTCTCCAGACTTCCAAAATTATTTCTCTGAATCAGAAATCGTCTTCAGAAGCTAACATTCGGTCGTACTCGTGATTATTTTATTGTAAAATGTAATGTGACTCTGTAAAGTCCGCAGAAGATGGGTAAGTAACCCCGAAACACGTACGTAATGATAATTTGTGTGTCCTATTTAATGACGAGGATACAGTGAAATTTAAGGCTTTGACCGGGATGTTCTTTTGTTAAATCTTATGTGGTACCGCCTGATTCGACTTCTAATGGTTAAGTGAAGTGTTTTCTTCGCGGTACGGTCTGGATTCGTAAATATTATGAAGACGAGCTTCGGCTTCAAAGGGTTAACCAGCTGATTTTTGTAATGGTGAGGTGAAGTGTTTTCTTCGCGGTACGGTCTGGATTCGTAAATATTATGAAGACGAGCTTCGGCTTCAAAGGGTTAATAAATTTTGATTAAGTTCTATTTTAAAAGTTTTTACGTCTAGTGTCGACCATAAGTCGAGAATAACCACTGCAACTGTTTCGACTGAAAACAATCGATCAATCGATAGTTTAATAAAGGGCAAAACAGCCATCGCCTTTAAAATTCTTTCGTTAACTCCTGTGACGCTTGACGAATTATAAGTGTTCTTTAAGAAATTTTTCTGGATTTTGGATACGCGTGTATACACAATTTTTGTATGTTAAAAATATTCTGTTTCAACTGCGTAGGTTAGGCTTATATAGCGTCGAATTGCAGAACGGCTCTGAATTATGTTTTGGAACGGATGTGGAAGGAGTGGCTATGATCTATTGCAGTGGTATTCAACCTGGGGTACGTGAAATTTTAAAAAAAATATATTACTTTATGAAGAACACTGAATAATCAGTAATGTAATTTATTTAATTTATTTTAGATGTAGATTATATACTATGTATAACTTGAATTATACACCAATAACTTTGGGGGTACAAAGTTGAAGAGAAATTATATCTGGGGGCACGCGAAGACATCTTAGGGGGTACGTGAAATTTAAAAAAAATATTATTTTATGATAAACACTGAATAATCAGTAATGTAATTCATTTAATTTATTTTAGATGTAGATTATATACTATGTATAACTTGAATTATACATCAACAAATTTGGGGGTACAAAGTTGAAGAGAAATTATATCTGGGGGTACGCGAACAAAAAAGGTTGAATACCACTGATCTAGTAATGCATGGAGCTGAAAGTACGGAGTACTAACCACTCGACCGCCATCTTCATATTACACATTTCCTTCTCGTGTTTTGTAATACGTATTTTTCAATAGGGAGTTCAAGTTTAAACGATGACGCATTAGTTGATGTTTGCAACATTTAGTGGTCTGGTTATTTGATTACTACTGCGTAATTTGAATTTAATAGCATTTTAGGTTCTTACGGCAGTGTGTACAAAGATGGATGTCTTCTGGTTTGTAGCGCCGTGTAGTCTTGTAGATGTCCTTATTATCTCTGTCATCGCCCTGATAATAGAGGCAGCATGACCCTCTGAAAAGCCATCTTTGTGTTCGATTTGATTCTGAATCTTTTTTTTAAAAAATTAGATCATTTGAGTGTTAATAATTAATCTGTTGTGGCGAAGACAACTTTTCTCTGTCTGTCGCTGTCTGTGTTGCCATACGGCGTTTGTTTTCTGTTGCAGGTTAAATTCACATGTCGTATGGCAACAGATAAGAGACGCGAAGGAAATCATGTGGCAGTCTTGCAGACACCGATAGCAGTCATCAATTATGCTGAAAGTTCTGACCGTCACATTTCTTGTTTCAATATTCTGCCACCACGGTTGTGCAGGCGGGCCGAATGACACAGTTGGTGCACCTGAAGATATCGGTTGGCAGACTTGGTTACTTGTCGATCCAGGGAAACCCAGAGAGCACATGGAGAATGAAAAGAAGAGACGAATAACCCCTAAGTCCGTCTTCATAGCTCCCGCCTTTTCTGGGACCTCCCATCTTCCAGACTGTGCTGACGGTTACAGACCAGATTCGATGGGTCGATGTGTCAAGTTGGTACAACTGAACCACGAGGCGCAGTTGGATTTCCTTCTGCAGAGACTCAATGCAATGTATGCAGCTCCTCCAGTTCGACGTGGCTCAGGAGACGACATGTCGGCTTCTGATTCCAGTCCATCGGGACCTTTTCAAGTGCCTATACCGATAGACATCCCACAGGAACCGGAACAAGAAACAGAGGAATCAGTTGAAGTCGCTGTTGTAATGGCAGACGTCTTGAAAGACAATCGACTGATTGACAACAACAAAAGAAATGAAACAAAAGAATCACAGAGTATTGTAGCTGTTTGGAATGTTGGCAAGAATGGAACGTCTCTCGAAGAAATCGAAAGTTCTAGTGATTTAGAAAATGAGTCAGAGGATCTTCATTTTGGAGAAACAGATTTGAAATTAATCACGTCAAATGATACAAAATATAAAATTGTAAATAAGAGTGAAAATTCTACGGACGCGAAAACATCATCGAAAGTAATTAATCAGACGTTAGAAGATACAATTACATCGCCTTATTCGGCTTTGGGATTGTTAGAGGAAGTTAGCAACGTCAGTTCCGAAGACGGGAGGTCAGGAAATACGAGTCGAAGGAACGTTTCTGGTAATCGAGACTCGGCTGAATCGATTCCGATAACAACTGAAGCATTTGTTATAACAGCAGTAACTAAACGAGACAGTTTCGCGGGTAATGTCCATGCGTCGCTACCAGAAATCCCAGTCACTAGAGAAATAGAACCACAGTTGCTTCCAGCATCGACGTACAGACCAAGAACATTTGTGAGATTCCCTTCAGAAAATAGTCCCGTCAGTGTTGATAACAACGAAGCTTTGTCAAATGGCGTTTTTGCTGGGCGAACGCGAAATCGTGTGAAATTTCCACAAACCCACTTTGGTTTTCAGAAACCAGGATCTTTGTTACCTAGTGATGTTCAACAGAGGCAGACATTTTGGTGGTTGCCAACAGGATGGCGATTGGATCCGACAAGGCATCAGCCGATGTTGATTACATTTTGGGCTAGGATGCCTTTGCTACGTGATCACCACTTCCGGTTGACTGACAGTCATCAAATCACCAACGCGGGCAGGAGACGTGGACCTCTGGTGTATTAAAAACGAGTGAGAAATTTGACGGACAGTACAAATATCAGGAATCCATGCTTACGTCACAAGGAATGCAGAGACCTGATATATGATTGTGTTTTCTAGTCGGTCCGGTCCTAGTCTGTTTGGAAGCTGTTGAGTCGACAACTCTTCAGAGATTATGAAAGCTTGAAGTTTGAGTTATGTTTTTGTTAAAATTTTAACCAAGGCAAAAAAATGTAATCAGTTATATATTTATATTGTATATATATTATTGTAGTATCCGGAATATAGAATTATGTGATCTGATATTCGTGTACGCTACGTGAAGGTTTGACGGAGGACGATTTATCATAAATTAAACAAATGTAATTACCAAAATGCCCGGGATCCAAAGTCAAACCTTCAATTTCAATCTCTTTTTGAGTGTTACTGTAGGAGTACAAAGTATTTAATTATGTGTATAATAAAATATGATATGAGGCTAAGTATTTCATTCGTAAATTCTTCTGTATCGGCCCCAAGAAACTGAATATGTCGTCCACATGTTCAAATATGGCTGTCTACTGGGTTGCAGCGTTCTGAGGTCGTCCGGAACTTTGGTAAGCTTCTAACACGACGCTACAACCCAGAAGGCAGCCATCTTGATATCTTCTCTCTCGTCAGTGCTACTACGAGACAGTTAATTTCACGAAAATAAAGTTAGTAGTAACGAGCTGAAGTCTTGCGATACGTTGTAACGATATTAGATAATTATTTACTAAACGTAATCGACGTAGTTTGAATCTTGAGCTACTGGTGTATTCCGCAGGTTTGGATAATACGTAAGAAGTAACAGCCCACAGCAAAATATTCATCCTGTCATGACGTCTCTGTCGTTCTCCAAGATCCTGAAGTTTCCGTGTACACGGAGGAATTCAGAGCAACATTCATTATGGACGTTGGTTATCAGTGAGTACATAATTATTTAAACGCTTAGCACGATATATTTCTTGTAAGTATACAGTCGCCAGCAAAAATTGTTTTAACAATCATGACAGCAACAAATATTATACTCTGTGGTGACCAAACTGGTATGGAGCATTTTGTGATTTTTAGACGTATTTTTAATCTCGATATATTAACTAGTTAGACGTTGAACTGCTTATCAACACTGATTATATTGCCATGTTGTGCAGTGCGTGCCGAATCATACCTCGGAAATTGAGCATCAGACGGCGTCTGTTAACATTTGATTCGAGATTTTGTTGGTATTACTGATAGTAGAAAATTGACTAACGTCTAATGACACGACTATACTACATTTAATGAAAATTCGATTAGCCTTTTTCGAGTTATGTGACAGAACATTAGTTTCTAGGACTACCGATAGATGGTAGGAGGATCGGTGATGAAACATGTGAAGATTTGAGAAAAATCAATTACAATGTACCGGTACTCTTTGGAGTACACTAAAAATGTTGTCGACGTAGTGACTACAGTTCTCATGAAGTTGGACTTCTTACGGACTTCTAGTGTTTTTTTAAAAAAAAATTGTAATGGTTTATTCGAAAGAGATTCGTATTTTATTGTTAAGTTCCTTCGCACATGTTTCGCATTGAAACTATTGTTTACGAGAACTTCGCCACACACAGCATTCTGGGGACTGTCTTCCGCGTTTTGGATCTGATACGTAAAACCGAATGTTAAGGAAGTCCGTTTTATATTTTCTCGCCTTTTCCCTGCAGAGAACCTTCTACTGTAGAACTCGTTGCGCCCAATATATCGATATCACTTTCGATACTTTTAAATCGATTTCTAATTCACGAGTCCATATATCGATATCACTTTCGATACTTTTAAATCGATTTCTAATTCACGAGTCCATATATCGATATCACTTTCAATACTTTTAAATCGATTTCTAATTCACGTGTCCATATATCGATATCACTTTCGATACTTTTAAATCGATTTCTAATTCACGAGTCCATATATCGATATCACTTTCAATACTTTTAAATCGATTTCTAATTCACGAGTCCATATATCGATATCACTTTCGATACTTTTAAATCGATTTCTAATCCACGAATCGATTTTTGCGCATCTGCACAATGCACGTCTTGCTGTGTCAGTTTCACTAAAAAGGTGAGACCACAGCAGTTTGTAATAATCAGAGCTTTAACACTTTTTTTATTATTTGTTCCTGTTTCATTTAAGCGACCAACAATCGATATTCGTAATATTGCGAGGTGATCAGTTTCATTAAAAATACCATGTGCAAGAATTGAACTCAGAGACTAAACTTATGACATCTATACTGGATAATTACTGTTAACTGTGCTCATTTTATGGATTTCCTAAGGTAAGAAAGCATACGAATAATTTCATCACTTGGTAGATCAGATTTTGAGCATTTATATATATTTTTACGTGTACCACACTTTGTTCAACCGAGGTTAGGGGCTTTATCGTTAGGGTTTAGAATTTAGAGGGATGTTAACATTTTTTGAACTGATAATACAGAAGGTATTAGTGAACATTATTTCAGACAAAACAATTTTTAATGTTTATTAATCCGTTCAGATTATGTCGTTCAATTGTTTCCAAGTTTCGCTGCTTTAGTCTACGAGAAGGGAAAAGTGCAAGGCTAAGCGATCCGATGACCTTTCGTCGTGACTGGGCAAGTATCCAAAATAAGTCGCGAAAGGAAGTGTACTCCCGAATGAATGCTGACGGTCCGTCCAGTAACTTGCTTTATGGAGGACGTTCGCCTCGAACCCACCTGTCAGGGTTCAGTGTTTACTCACAAAGTCAGGGAATTCCTTGTTTGGAAACTTTTGGCTTCTATTCTGACCAAGTGCAACTCTGTTTACATTTTCCTTACCTACATACGAGGTGCGATCGGAAGGTTTCCAGACTGCGCGTATAAAAACCCGTACACTTATCTCAGGTATTAAATTCATCCATCACCCTCGAAGTAGTTCCCCTGGGAGTGAACACAACGATCCCAGCGCCGCTGCCAAGCCTGGAAGCATCCCTGGCAATCTTTCTTTGCCACGGTGGTCTAGCGGTTAGAGCGCTGGCCTTGTAATCCTGGGGTCTCGGGTTTGATTCCCGGCGGTGCCCGAATTTATAACTTGTGTTGGGCAAGGCCGTGGTCTAGGCAACACGGAGTTTTCCTCCGGGGGCTTCCCAACAATTACTCCATTCACACAGATGAAGGCAATGGCAAACCACTTCTGGATCATCTGCCAAGAACGTATATGAACAGGTCCCAGTCCGAGAAAAGGATGGAAGGATCCTGTTCATATGGACCTGTCCTCAGACAGAACACTAAATAAATAAATAAACATAGACCCTATTTGGTCGCCGTCTTCTCTCTCACCCTGGAGACAGAATTCAGTCTCGGGGCAGACCACACTGGATGAGGTGACTCTGCGTCAAATTTTTCTCCGAATACTTCGGTTTTCCTTACTAATCATCATTCCACCAATGATTCACACACCTATCATCATACACGATTGGTACATTGTTTCTGTTTGAGACAACAGTACGTTCGCCCTGATGATGGAGGCAACAAGGACCTCCGAAACGTCGGTAAACTTCTACCAGACTACACGGCGCAACAACCCAGAAAACAGCCAACTTCACACTTTTTTGTTGTTGTATAATTCAGGTTTAAAGTCTTTCATCGTGCTGAGACTGAATTTCATTCGTCGCCCCTTTAATGTAAAAATATGGAATGGTCGTGGTAAGTGTACGCTGAATTTATAAATAAATAACGAAATGATAGACAGTTCCTTTTGCGTTGAAATGCGTGGTTTGTAGTTCTCCAAGTAAGAAGGTAATCGTGATTCTGTACATGTCCTTATCATAACCTTCCATTGTCAGAATACTGCATAGTACGCAAGCCTATACTGAGGCCTATACTTAACTTGGACAACGCGTAACTTGCACACATGAGACCAGTTTCCGAAATGAGAACAAGCGAAACACTTCACGACAGTCGTGTACAACAAAATTATTTTGAAATTAATAAATTTCCGATGATGATGAAGGAGTCAGAGGAATGTTTAAAGAATTTTGGTTAGAAAATCCCACAGATCGCGTCCAATCGGAATACAGAGGACATTGGATTATATAATTATGATGGATGTAGTAACGCGGGTGAATTTATTTATGTCCAGTGGCACAGTTTTGGAGTTGCTGGGTTACTTATGAAAAGTAAAATCATGGGAAGAGCTTAAAATATTTTCGGTTTTAATTACAGTAATCGACTACTGAAGGCAGGCACTTGGAATGTTACGTGTTAAAAAAAGATTATAATCGTATCTACAAATGTGCGAGTTATATTTATGTACGCACATCTCACATTTGTACTACTTACCCAGCCCATCTCATTCTTCTTGTAGTTATCACCCTAAAAATACAGATTCTCAAACATGTATACACTTTTTATACAGGATATTATCCTTGTTTTCGATGTCCATGTGTTTTGTTTATGAAATACGGTGGTCATTTTGAACACCTACATTACATTAACCAATTCACTGCCAATGCTGACGTATGTCATAATTTAGTTAATTAAAATACCTTTATATCATTCATCGAATGTGTGTACACATTTTTTGGGACACACTATATTTCGTGAAGAATACAATTATGAATCTCCTCACTGCGTAATTTATGTTGGTCTTAATGGACAGTATTTTGACTGTACTCCAGCGTAAATGATTTACAAAGGCACAAACTTAGCTTTCGGATTGTTTCACTGCAATATAGGCCTTGTTCAGTAATTGCAGACATTTATACAGCACAAGCTAATCCGGTTTAATTTGTCTACCACACGATCTCATAAATTACAACGTATCATTTGCATAGCGGAAACATCTATACGTGTTGCGAGTAATCATGTGATTCGAGCTGCGTATGAGAAATATGCGCTGTCATTCTTAGTTGCTGCCAGACACAAGGAATGTTTCAAACATGAGTTTCAGTTTCCTTTTATAATATTGCATTCCAAAAAACACTTGTAACAGCACTGTTTCCACCTGCCATCGAAATTTTGTTGTTAACTGTTCAAAGAAACCGACACTGTAGTGATATATAAACATTAATGACTATGCTATTATTCGTACAGCATTCTACTTATTAATGGGAAATGTTAAGACTTGGCACCACTGGAACAAGTGTTGAAAGTGATGGAAAAGTACGCTGTCGCACATACGCAAAATATATTACAATGTTTCAAGGTTATCAACGAATTGCATCTCGCACAGGTACAATGTTTTTGGCCGTTTATAGCAGTCACTCTTACCCATGATTTTAAACTTACCAGTTTTACAGCCATTCTTATCATTCGAGCAAAATTGGCAAGCTAGTATATAATTGTATCGTTATAAATTCAGACGTTTAATAGTATAATATTTCATTTTATTTGGTTAATTATCATAACTAACTGTTTTAATGGACTTGGTGTTCGTCTATTAAATGCCATGCGGGTTAAGGACGTATACTCAAATTATGAGCCCACTTAACATGAACAATTTAAAAATTCCCTGTTTATGCTAGACAGTGCAACCAACAAACTATGTTGCAGAGTCCTCCTTGACAAGCTAATAGTCGTTCAGCCAATTAAGAAATTTCCCACTTTTGGTATCCAATGACAAATTACAATGTTTACAAGAGCCACACTACTGAACCTTACTCTGAGTCACATGAATTCAGTCTGCATCATTACACCCTATCTGTGCAAACTCTTGTAATATTTTTAATATTATTGTTCTGTCTATGTCTAGATCTCTCAAGTGGCCTCTTCCATTCATCTCTTCTGCCTTAAATTTTGTGAACATTTCTTATCTCATTCATGGCAACTGATTATCTTTTGTTCACTTGGAAGCAGTAGATGTACCCTAAGAATTCAGGATACTATGAACATATTTTTCTCTCACAATCAGCAAAAATAAATTTCTTTTGACTACTAAATCAGAATACATTCTGACCTCTTTGTGTAGTTACCAGGACACAGAATTCTCATAAAAGAATCTAATGGTTGTTGCAATTGTCTTTATCTTTCTAATATATATTTATTGTCATGGCAAACCATGGAACAAATATCTTTAATTGGAATGAAAGATCACATCGTCACACTAGCCATATTCTTAGTCTTATACAAGGTTCAGTGGACCATACGCAGAACATTATGTTCTGTGAGGTCATCATTGTAAGTCATGAAAAATTAAATCACAAGTTCTCAGTACATTTTGTGACTAATATTTCTGTGTATGTATATTACTAAGCAAATTTTATCTTTATTATTTTCAATAATTATGTCAGGCCTATTTGCCAGAACCTGTCTCTTCTTGATTCCATAGAACTTTTATATCTTCATGTTCACATACTGGCTTAGATGTGTGCGAGTATCATTTTCCTGTTGTTTCGATCCCCAACGCTTTGGATATTGAGTACTGTTGATGTATACAGACCTTATCGTATCTTATTGTGTATTCATTCTTTGCCAGACCTGATGTTAGGTAGTCAATAGCATTTTCATATTCTTTATATAGTCAACATCTGCTTCCAGTTTTTTCTTAAAGTAGTTTGAGCTGATTGCCTGATCTATAGACTTTGTATTTCTCCCTTAATGCCTCTAAACTTTAGCCATCAGCACGACTGTTCCTTATCCGCTGAATTTTCATCTAAACTACGTGGAAACTATCTATGCATCCTCTTTTCTTCTTATATTCTGAAATAATATTATTATTTTTTTTATTTTCTTTGTTTAACTTTGAAAGGATTTCTTAAATCTGTTAAGTGTTTGCAGCAGTGTTGAGTTTGTGTTATGTAGGTGTGTCCCTACAATTTGTATTAGTAAAAGTAAAGTTTGTCCCACTATACGCCATGTAGGCGTTTGGGGTGAGAGGAGGTGTAGCTCCTCTCTTCCTTGACCTCGGCACTAGATGGGGGTGAGTGGTCAGCATCACGCCCCGGCCGGCTTTACCCCCGGGAAATGACCCAGGTACCCATTGTAGAGGAGGCTGGGTGGGCCCCAGAGCCGGTCTGGACGCAGAGGCTAGAGGAAAAATCCTGCCCCCATCGGGGATCGAACCCCGGTCGTCCAGCCCGTAGCTAGTCACTATACTGACTGAGCTATCCCGGCTCTTACAATTTGTATTAGTGCATTGTTTTATTTTCTACAAATGTCTGCTCTTGGGTAACTGTTTCTGTTGTTTTTGTTATGTTTTAGTTCTGATGTTGGTATTGTTACGAGAGGCTGACAGTGAAGTGCTTTGCCCTGAAGGATGTTTATGCTATCGTTGGACTCCGACGATACTGTGTGCTTACACGCACCTACACCAACTGCCCAAGGGCATACAGTTCTGGTACACACACCTTGATGTGACACATGACAACATTTCTGTCTTGTATGAGAACGAGTTAAAGTTAGCAGGTTTATTGCATCTTCGGACGCTCAAGATCGTCTCAAGTCACTTGACAGCGTTACAAGATAGAGTGTTCAGCGGCGTGACAAATTTGACTTTACTTAACCTGACAAACAATGCATTGCACACCCTGAACTCTGGTGCGTTCTGTGGTCTGGAGTCACTTCGCAAACTTGATCTGAGTAAGAACAGGATAAACAGCATCCATCAGGATGCCTTCTGTGCCTTATCGACCCTGCAGGTACTGAGTTTAGATGAGAACAAGCTAAGCACTCTAGAATTTGGAACTTTTCAAGGTCTTACCAACCTAACTGTACTCTCGCTGAGAAATAATATCATTGAGGCATTTTCTGACCGTGTGTTTGAAGATTTACATAATGTGGTATTTCTTGATCTGACTGGCAACCACATAAAGCTGCTGGATGCTGAATACTTGTTCCAAGGAATGAAAAACTTGTTAATACTCTATCTCATTGATAACAATTTAACATGTGACTGTGGACTGAAAGATACGTGGCTCTGGTTTGCAAGTCATAATGTTGGCAACATTGCTACATGTGCTAGCCCTACAGAGCTGTCAGGACAGTCGTGGGTTGTACTGAATCACACAGTCTGTTCAGTTTCTGATCCTGTGTTGGCTGTTGGAATTGGGTCTGTTTCAGTGTACGTCCTTTTAGCTGTGTTGGTGTTAGAGATAATGCTAGCAGTAATTATGTATATATATCATAAGAAGTATCCGACAGAGTCCCAGTCAGAATCCATCGCCTTACATGTGATGTCAGGAAGTAGCAGTGAAGGCATACATAATCCTGAAAGCTGATACTGGTTGACGTAATGGAGGGAGGAGACTATTAAATTTAACCCGTCACTTCCATTCAGAAGCACTGGGTCTATCAGCTGCGGTTTATGTGACGTGAATAGTTTTGATAGAGAAACATTTGTAAATATTTGTGCAAATAAATGTAAATAGGGAATGAAAATGCAGATCTACTTGGATTCTTATTAAAGGCCTGTATGATGGAATTTCTGTTCAAAACAGCATTAGAATGAATTCAAGTGTGTATAAGTTCAGGTATACACATTTTAGGAACTCTTGCATTCGCATCCTCAGATGACTGATTATTATTGTTATTATTGTTATCCCATCTATTCACCACTTTACGGGGTATGTACTTCCATGTACCCGAGACAGACCTTGTCCCTAAGGTACGTAGGGCAGCAGCTATTTCCGGGATACACATTGTTTTTAGCAAGTGCTACATGTATTATATAATTTTATTTTATGACAGCGTCTTTCAAATGATGTATGAAGATCCCAAAATGGCGGTCTTCTGCGGTTCCCTGATGTCGTGTTCGCCCAGGGCGTTGGCCAAATATTTTCTGAGTTTATTATTATTATTATTGTTGTTGTTGTCTTTAATTTTGATGGTTAGCATTGAACCTAGGACCTTTGGCTAGCATGCTTGTCGCTATAGCACCACTATCTAATGGACCTTTGCTCCACCTGTGTAAAGTGTGGGAAGCCCCAGCTAACAAAATGGTGACATTATGTAGAATCCTGTTCCGTTAAATGAATAATTCTGTTTCTCACTGTTCAATCATTGACCTTGGTTGGGATATATAATGAAGTCATGTTTTGTTGGTATATTTCACGAGGGTATCTGATACCAGATTTTATTAAAATCTGACAGGGGTTGAAGAGGTGTATCCTGAAACTATGTGCCTACCTGCAGCAAGAGAAACTAGGATTTAAAAATGCAGGTCAAAGTTGATAAAGTTGGCAATCTTATGCACCAACATTTTATGGAGTTCAACAGGACATTTTGCATATTGTAACTGAAGTTAGGATATACGAAATACTCAGAATTTATTCAGAGAGTGGAGTAAGTTTATGAAGTTTAATCTAACAGTTGGTAGTTAGCAGGAATTACTTTTTGGGATCTGGTAGGAAATATGGGGACATGGACATTTGTGACTGCAGGCATGGGCAGAGTTTCTGTGGGATCAGAAGCTTTTTCTTTGTGCAAATTCTGAATAAAAAAATACATTTTATTTATCTTAGGTAAGTTTAATTTCCAGTACAAATCACATTGGTCTTAAAGCCTTCTTTAAGAATGAAGATTTCTGTCTTCTGGGTTGTTGCGCTGTGTAGTCTGGTTGATGTTCACCAACGTTTCTGAGGTCATACTGCCTCCTTCATCAGGGCGATGAATATGCCAATTGGGTGGGTGGGGCTAGGTTTATAGGAGCCGGACTGTGAATGGAGTAGCCTGCCCCGAGCCAATGGGAGCAGGTCCACACCCACGCCTGATTTGACACCTGCTCCAATTGGCTCGGGGCAGGCTACTCCATTCACGGTACGTGAACATCACTTACTGGGCAGACAGATGACATCCTCATTATGCACCCACTTTACATACGGAGTTCAAAGAGTGCATGAATACTGATAAGACAACCTAACTTCTATCAAAGTACCTTCTGGATTCAATGCACACATAATTGAAAACATCCTATTAAGAAAATATATTATGTTTTTAAGCCCTTGAATATTCTAGCTAACAAGAATTTCTCAGCAGAGTCTGAACGGCTAGCAGGAGGTTTTACGATCTTCACCTGCTTATAGAACCTTGCAATGTCTTGTTCTAGTCTGGCAGATTCACGTCCATCCCATACTTTGAGCAGTACAGATCCACCTACACATGACACCTGCACAGCAAATCGCAATGCAGAATAAGCCAAATGCACAATATTTTCATGATCCATCTCACGAATACCACTTGCATTTGGAGCCATGTCACTCAGAACAGTGTTCACTTTCTTGCCGTCCAATAGCTCCTGTAACTTTGCATGGGCAGAAGGCGTTGTGAAATCTATTCCACCCATCAACATAGCACCTTCTATTGGATATATTGGATTACGATCGACAGCTATGACCTGTCCCACAGGTTTCCTGGCATCTGTACAAACAGAATTAGCCTTCAATGTATTTTAAAGCGATTACAGACCCAGATGTAGTCATATTTCCCCAATGTAAATATTAACATTACTAATTTTTGGTGTTCATTTACTGCAGACAAATCTACTGTGGAAGTAGCTACTGAGTGCTGACAATATTACATTGTAGAGAGACTTGAATTCCTCATTTGGCATTAATTTTATGCACATTTCAAAGAACACATATTTATGTCATTCACATATTTTATAAATAATTTCTCAGGGATACACACACACACAGAGTGACTTTTCAGTGTCTTCAAATTTCTTATGTTATGCAGTCCTTTACAATCTGTTAACCCTTTGAAGCCACAGCTCATCTAAACAATATTTAAGATTCAGTCCGTACCTCAAAGAAAACACAACACTTCATTACAAAGATCAATTTATTAATGCTGTTTAAGAAAATAGTTCCTGTGTACACTGATAATAATACAAGACCCATGAATACAAAATGTACAGTTAATGACTGTTAAAGCAGGTGGTACATATAGTTACCACTGGGGTTTACAAGGTTAGTCTCTTGTGCTAGTTTTCTTTCAAATACCTGGTATGGAAATATGACTCCAATGCAATGTATGTTGTGCATTAACCAACGGAGTTACTTGCTGGTTTGACTGTATACAGGTTATGTAAAAGTGTTGTAATGGAGTATTCGTGTTCAGAAATGAAGGTACGGAATAAGACATAGATAGGATGAAGGGAAAAAGAAAGAATTGTAATGATGTTTTCAAGTAAGAGTGTATAACAGTTATGTAGGATTGCATAACATAAATTAAATAAATTAGACTCTAAAGAGTGTATTTCTAAATTATATAGTTCTGCATCACATCCCAGTTTTCACCACCACATTTCAATGTGTCAAGAGCTTCGCAAATGACAGGAACAGGATTTGCTTACTGGTATAATTAAATTAGGAATTAATTTAACAACAAAATAACCTTTGCCATTTGCATTAACCCGATGTACTGCAACTTGAGTCCAGCTTCCAGGTGCTGCACCACAATCGACAACACACTGTCCAGGAGAAAGCAGACTGAATCTATCATCAATTTCAATCAGTTTAAATGCACTACGGCACCTGTTAACAAATAGAACAAATAATGTACACAATTTAACACTACCAACTGTACAGTTTTATCGGGAAGATTCTAGTTTAGTGACGGAGTACTTCATCCACCCTCATTCATATCTAATACGTTCTATACATAAATTTTCTGGGGATCAAGAAAGTCTTACAGCAAGGCTGATGTGCTCAATTTTACTAGTAGTAACGAGTATACTTTAGATGATGGCTGGAGTATGTATCATTTTTAAACACTTAAATTATGTTTTAAAATGAGTCATGAGTGATTTCAAACCCATATTCATTGCAGGAGCACAGTGGTGAAACTGATTATTCCTGATATTTTGAATGTGTAAACTCTGAATTAACAATTTACATTGTGCATTTCAGGCAGTATCAATATGATTGCTATGAAAAATGCTGTCCAAAAAACAATTCTGCACCAATGCATGAATAATAAGAGATATGACCATCTACTTATTAGAGCTATTTACATAAATAGTATGGAGTGAAATAAAAGATAATCTTCCAATGCTGGCTTAAATACTTTTATATCATGAATTAAAATTTTAATGGTCTCTGGAAGAGTATTAAATAATTTGATCTCTGTATAGTAAGAAGCTGATAATTAGTGAGGTTAGCACTTGGATGATGGAGATCATGCATGTGCCTTGTATTCATATTACGTATGTCTGTTTGTTTGGAACATCTCCACGTTTTCCACAACAAAAAACAGTAATGGGAGTAGGAGTTCATGCAAGGAGGAATATATTACATTTCTTAAATAAGTTCTCTGCACGATACTCTTCTCTGAACACCTGCCATTCATGTAATGATTTTCTTTTGGATGATAAATACTGTTTTGCTGTCAAATTTCCATAATTCCTTATAACATGATGGAAATAGATATATAAACTAATTTTAAAGTATTTACTTTCAACAATGGTTAGAATGTCCTCATGAAAAAAACATACTTAACTTAATTTGGGGATAATATATTCAGTATGCTTCCTCCAGTAAAATTATCAATTTGTAAACCAAGGAATTTTGCTGCTAATACCTCAATTGTTTTACTATCATAACATATATTAAAATTTATATTTGGTCTGTTGTTAGTAGTGAATTTCATGAAGCGACAACAATGAAGCCCAATAACCGACACAGTTATTCACCGAATAATACCTGTAGTTCAACACTTTTGCCTTTTCTACGTATGGATCGGCAAGTTGCCTTGTTAACCATTCTTGTGAACTTTTGCTACGACCTTTCAGATTTTTTGGAACTTCTTTATACAGCTGATAGGAGGTGCAGATTTTTCTTACTGTTTCTGTAACTTTCCTAGATTGCACAGTATGTACAAATTGCAAGTATATGTTTAACATAGTGTTGAATGTAGTGAGGTTAAATTTACTAATAGTATAATTCATTAGCCGCCATGATGAAATCTTGCGTCTCAATCTTGTCCCGTTCCCCATTGGTCAAATTTAGATTCTTTGAATGCAATTGGTTGAAGAATATGTCAATAAAGATGGCACCGAGTATGTCGTAGTTAGGAGTCTTTATGTCATAAAATATACGTAAAATATATTTAATTTATTGTTTTGAACCTACTTAATACTTCGGTACCTTAAATATGAATTTGGGTATGTCAAATACACATGGCAACGGTCTTTTGTATGCTGGCTTCAATCAAGACCAAGGTATGTTGGCAGTCGTGTGTCACATTGGTTTGCAATTTTGACGGTTAATGTTCTGCATATAGAACAATTTCTGCATAATGTATTTGTGTGTATTACAGCATTGTGAAATTGTAAACATTTTAAGGTTGTTTTGCCTGCGGAATGGAAAATGGTTTTCGTGTCTACAATTGCGATCCTTTGAAGGAGAAAGAACGACAAGATTTTGCAGAAGGAGGTTTGAGCTATGTTGAAATGCTCTTTCGATGCAATTATCTGGCCCTTGTTGGCGGGGGACCAAAACCAATGTATCCACCGAATAGAGGTAATAAACTTATGTAGTCATCACCTCGAATATTACAACTTGAGGTCAGTGAAATATTGCCTCATTAGAACTGTAAGTAGCATAAGATTACTTTCAAGGCATGATAGGAATTGAGTGCCACTGCAAGACACTGACATGAACGCATGATGTAATAAATTAATTATAATCACACCAGAAATTTCTATATGATTCCGATAAGGACATACACATAAAGGCCACCTGTAAATTAACTTTTGTAATTTCCATTTTACTGTGCATAATCATGTTTTCAGTTGATTCTTTGCTAAATAATGTCAGCAATTAGGAACACATCGGATCATTTAATGCTAAATATGTTACTGTAATCAGCTTTTTACTTTGTTGGAAGTTGAGTGACAGAATATTTCTAGAGTATGACTTATTTCATAGTAATTGTGCTCATACCACTTGAAAGAACCAAATGTGTAGAATAAAGCTTTATAGCCATTCGTAATTAAATATGCTATTTTCTTTCTGTTTCCTTCTTAGTACTTTTGAGACTATTAAACAAAAATTTCTTAATATCTTAATGTTATTATTCATCAAGACTGTGTCAATGCTAGGTGGATACCAGTGTTTTGAAGAAACATTGGTGCCTTGTGGTTTTCAAACACTTCTACTTATAGCACATGTAACATTGATATGCACTGTTATAGCACACTTGGCAACACTGGCCTTCTTTTGACATCTCACAAATTATTCAAGTCATGTTTAAAGGGAAAAGAGGATTCATAAGATACAGTTTCAGTAGTTTGTGTCCTCTTCTAGATTCTTTCTTTAATGTGTTTACTTTTTATTCTTAAATAATTTAAAGTTTTTAGAAAATATATGTAAGTTATTTAAAACATTTCTGTACATATCAAAGTTACTTAAAAATATGTGGTGTTTTATATGATAAGTTGGTAAAGTGATGTTGGGTGAGGGAAAACTAACGAAACATGTATGAATCAGTTGGCCTGATTAAAGGTACTATCCTAGCATTTGCCTGAGAGACAGAAGAAAACTATGAGAATCTTCAGGATATCTAGTTTCTAGGGAGAAATTTAAAACCAGGATCTCTCATATATGAAGAAAAAGTACTAACCACTTGGTCACAATGTTCAGTTAGAAAGTTTTTAAAGTCTGTGTGTTACATTCAATGTTTGTATTTCCTAGTGATTAATTCAGGTGCCTACCAAATGAAATAAACTGATATTTGTTGAGCCACACTAATTCACAAAACAATCAAAGGTGATGTCTTCATTTGCACTTGTTTTTCTTAACTTTCAGTTATGGTATGGGATGACTTGAAGAAGACACCGGTGATCGCATTGGAATTCAATGCCCCTGTTCGAGGTGTACGGTTAAGACGTGATAGGATAGTGGTTGTGTTAGAGGGTGTTATTAAAGTATACACGTTCACCCAAGCACCTCAGCAGCTTCATGTGTTTGAAACAAACCCCAATCCTAAAGGTAAGAGTTCTAATGTAGCAGACAATCAGTTATAGTGATCTCGTTTCTTCTGATGCTGGTTCAGGACTTGGCCACGTGACATGTGTTCTCTCTCTCTGGTAAAGTAAGATTCTGTGAATTTAGGAAATGCTGTATCCTAATTGTTTGTATCTAGTTAAATTGCAAGTTCAATCTGTGATTAGGGATTCAAATCCAGGAGCATGGAAGCCATTGAAGGTTGAATAACAGACTTCATAATTCAAGGTTTCCGTGAAGTATTCTAATCACTTTATGAAGTAGATTATGAAATTGTATACAGGTCATATTGTTTGTCACCAACAAGTAGTCCCTCAATTGTGTTTCAGGTTTGTGTGTACTATGTCCAAATAGCAACAATTCTTTACTGGCATTCCCTGGACGGAAGACAGGACACGTTCAAGTTGTTGACCTAGCGAACACGGAGAGGGCACCTCTTGACATAGTGGCACATGAAGCAGCACTTAGCTGCATAGCACTCAATTTACAAGGAACACGCCTTGCCACTGCATCAGAGAAGGTTTGGTTTTGACGGATTAATTTTCATATTAGTTGATAATGAAACCAGCCTTTCATGATTTTAATAATGTGACATGCACTGGGCATCAAGCAGCAAATTAGGTATAGTAAAATGAACATTTGCTTTTATGCGATTCTGTCTTGCATCAGCATTGTGTTTGGGCCTTGTTTCTTGTAAAACTTGTCCGTTGTCTTCGTTCCGGTATGCAGGTAGCCCTCGATTTACGCTGGGGATGCGTTCCTGGACGAACCTGCATAAACGGAATCGGCATAAATTGAAACTCTTTTATAATGTAAATCAGTGGGAAGACATGTGTTCCCAGCACCCAAACATTGACGAGTAATATAATGGCATTACATATAAAGCTCTGAAATAACGTAAATAAAATAAAGGGAATTTAAAAAATATATTTTATACACTCACAATCGGCAATTTGTTCGTCCCCGCGATTGAATGCGATTCTTTCATGTGATTTGTGTGTACAGTCATCTCTGCTGTTATGCGATAAGTGCATTCATGTAAGACGCCGACCTGTAGAAAATCGCGTCGTAAAAATAACTCCGGTACCTCCGCAGAGATTAAATTAGCCCTTTGAAAGTTTAAAGCGCCAGGAATGAAATTGCACAAGAGCAAACTCGCATATGCAAAAGTTTTCATTTCACAAACAGCTTTTACCTATTCATTGATCTCATTGGAGAAAATTCGCGTTAATGAAACACGTAATTACAGAGATGACTATATTTATAATTTTTGTTCAAAATCGGCGATGTAAGAATTACGATTTAGTATAAGAATCAGTGCGAGATACATCGTAAAACGTTATAAATAATGGTAATTTTTTTTCTTCACTCTTTGACTTTCTGGTTTCAAAATCGGCGTTATTCTGAATCGGCGAAAATTGAACAGGCTCAAATCGAGGGCTACCCGTATAAGCACTGATGGGGCATTGAGTCAGAAGCTCCATGTATTCATGATCTTGACGTTAGGAGTCCATTAGTTAGCTTTGCATAGTGGATATGATTATGATAGAAAAAACATTCCAGATGGCTTTGCGAGGAATTTTCTCCTCACTCCATGGCTGAACCTTCATTTTCCCCTTCTTTTTCAGTTCTCAGGTATTCATGTTACCTTCATAGATTTTCCAGCTATCAGACTTCAGGTCATACTAAAATAGTTTGTAAAGGGACTGCAGAACTATTTGTATTGCCAGTGGAAGGTGTGTTGTGAAGTGGAAATGAGGTATTTTAAAAGTTACATTCTGTAACAGTTTTTAATTAAGTATACCTGTAGCACATCCACGTACTAAGGCGAAACAAGAAAAATATCCATATTCAAAGTTCGTTAAAGCAAAAGGAATGCCTGTTATGATATGTTTCAGCTGTTGTATTTTTGTGTTTCAATAATCCCTTGCCAACATTGTTTTGCTAAGTGCAGCTATAAAGTGTCCATGGTTTTCTGCTTCTGTCCTGTTTTTCCAAATGCAATATTTGATGTTACTTATCTAACTAACTAGATGGCTTACCGAACCCGACGGTTCATCACCGAATTAACCAAAGCCTTCCACCGGACCCTGTCCTGGGCCAACAAAATCCAGTCTCCTTCAACTCCTATCTCCCATAGATCCCGCCTGACATTATCCTCCCATCTACGTCTAGGTCTCCCCAGAGGTCTCTTCCCCTCAGGCTTCCCAAATAGTGGACCCAACCAACCAGATGGCTTACGGAACCCGACGGTTCATCACCGAATTAACCAAAGCCCTCCACCGGACCCTGTCCTGGGCCAACAAAATCCAGTCTCCTTCAACTCCTATCTCCCATAGATCCCACCCGACATTATATTCCCATCTATGTCTAGGTCTCCCCAGCGGTCTCTTCCCCTCAGGCTTCCCGACCAATACCCTGTGCACTGCAGCTTTTAATTTGTGTACACAGAGGAAAAGTTGGTGACTTCAGAACCAAAATATTAGTGGGGCAATGCTGTAATGACATTGGAAACCGTTTTCATAGCTTCCAGATTACTGTTGTGTAACTTTTTGAATGCTTCAAGGGCCAATCCTTGTCTGTCACGTTTATTAGCAAAAATGAGATCATGGGTCGCATGTATATGCAGGCGTGTGTGTACCCATAGCAGTATTTTTATTTGTGGCTAAAATTGTGACATAAAGTGAAATAAATGCGTTACCTTGTTTTGTTTTCATACAGGGAACTTTAATTCGTGTATTCGACACATCCTCAGGTTCTATGATCAATGAATTACGGAGAGGAGCCAACACTGCGAACATTTACTGGTGAGAAGTTATTTTACTTGTTAGTGTTATTTGTTAATGATGAAAATTAGAAAATTACTTGATTATGGCTTCTATTCAGCGTTCTGTGATCTGAAATCAATGTTTGTAAGACGTCTGAAAAACAGCTTGTTGTATAATGACAATTATATTGTTTACAGTATAAATTTCAATAATGATTCATCGTGGCTCTGCGTCTCCAGTGATCATGGCACTGTGCATGTGTTTGCCGTTGAGGACCAGAAACTGAATAGACAATCCAGGTACTGCCATTAGCTCCTGTGACCCAGAGAGCAGATACACGTCAAGGCTCCGAAGGAAATCTGTCGGAATATTACAGAGGAGATTTTGAAAACTCATTACGAACTTAATTTTAAAGTTATAAGCAGAGTTATTTGATGGTTAAATGATCAATTATATTTCACTCACAGAAGTGTAAGCTTGTGATGTCACCTGTTCGTCTGTAAGGTTTGATAGGAGGAACATGTTACGTTCCTGTACCACAAAATGCCTACATCTGGAAACATAATAAAAGGTTAGATGTTTTGTCTTGTAATGTTCTTATGAGATTGTAAATTAATATAACAAGTTAGGAAGTGTGCACATAGCATAAAAGTCCTGGTATAACCATTATTATTGTCTTTAGATTTTCTATTTGTGAATACATTTTTATAAGTAGCAGTGACGTCAGAGTTGTCCGGGGTCAGTGATCTTTGTCCAAGGGGTTTGGTGCCTTTCTGGCTGAATCACGATGTTATCACACAATTCTGCCATATAGTTGTATGGTGGGGTGTCAGGATGGGGATTCCCCCATACATTTTAAAGGCCCCTCTGTGTACAAAAATGCACATAAGTCTTCATGTAAAGTGCCAGTTAGTGCTGTGCAATTTTAGCAAAAATATTTTTTACATGCTAACAAATTTTAATAAAATTTCCGCGTTGTCAGGTTTCATGAAAATCTGCTCAGAGATTCTCAAGATTCCTGTAAGTTTATTAATCCAATGTCCTGATACCAAGCTTGACCAGTGAACTTCCATAAATTTAAAAGAACCTGTGGACTTAGGACTCGGAGCTTTCGCAAAAAATTTATGCTTGGACTGAAATAGAATTTTATGAGCTAGTCCTGTTATATCTACACTTTATGTGCTTGTGATTTACGTACTTCAGGCAGACAACAGAACTTCACTTTTGTTTAGTTTTCTTCCGTGTTAGCACAGTTCTTATAACAAAATGTCTCTCAGTCAGCTGCAGTACTGTAGAAATGTTGGCTTAACATTTGATGTTACGCATTTCAAAAATGGCCCTCTTTCATCTGAATTCCATAACATTACAGTTCAGTCTCTTTCACTGTATTTCTGATTCAGCACTTGTCTGATCTTGGAATAAAGGCTGTTTTTGTTTTTTTTTAAATAATCATTGAATTCAGTAGTGTGCTGTTTTTAGGCTTCAAAATAATTACATGTAGCTTACAATTTCTTTGGGCATTTTAATTCTAACATAATCCAGCACGTAGGGAGGGGTCGTTTTCCTCTCCCCTCTTTGTTATACTTTTCTTGGCTTGCAGAAATGCGAGTGGTGTATGTATTTTTTGTCATTCCGTCTAGTTGGTGACTAACAGGGTATTTTGGGATAAGTCTTTCTTTACTTTTTGCCTTTCATTTTAACGTGCATATTTTCTTTTAGATTTTAATGTTTCATTACATGTGTCCAGTATTACATTTCTAACAGTTTTGCTGGATTGGGAGAGATTTATTAATTTTGCATTCATACAATCCAGAACTTTTTCAGTAGAATCTCTGTTAATTTGAAAATAGTAGCTGTTGTTTTGTTGTGTATAGGTTTATGAAAGGTGACTTTTTTTATTACCCCTTCCAATGTACATAAGAAACCATCACGCTTACTTTGTTTGGAGTTATAACCTTTGGATGTGTTGATTCGTTTAACATTTGAGGGGAATATTGTTTAAATGGCGATGTTCTTAGTCTTTCTACGTATCTACATTAGAAAAATTGATTTCTTGAAATTATTAACATATGAATTATGAGGTAAATTTTTTTTATCAATTTTGAGGGGCCCTGGCCCAAGGAATTAATGTTTTTGTTATCCAAAAAAATGTATAAGTGTGTTCTTAAATTTAGTGATAGTATCTCCACAGCCTAATATCAAGCTTTAATTTTAATGTGTAATTTTTTTTTTCACACAAATAATTTGTTGTGAAATTAGGATAATTTTATGCACTCTGCATGCTAAATCCATCATTGAAAAGCATAATTTGTTTCGATCTCATGGCACTCTTGCATGTGGAAGTAATAATTTATAATGGATGTATTTTTTTTAAATTCTGGTTGAAGACCGTGGTAGTGTTTACAAGTGCTCTGCGAGCAGTTGCAAATAATCATATGATGGCACCACAAATCAGAACTTATTGATATTTGTATAGTGTCACAGAATCACCCTGTAATTATGTGTGGTGACAACATACAACAGATATGAAAAGGTTTGATCACAATTGTGATGGTTATTGCCTTGAATAAAAAGTATCCTCGAGATGGAAGCGTTAAGTAGTCATGTATAATTGATGTGAAATTGAATGGAATTTGGGAGTTGGATCAGTGTGCCATCACAAACAGATGTGTCTGCTCTTTCGTGAAGATGTGGTGAGTCTGTGAGTAATGAAAATAATTCATGTTGGAAGTAATTATTAATCGAACTAATGATGTAACATGTTACAAGATGAAGATTTCCGTCTTCTGGATTGTTGCACTGTGTAGTCTGGTTGATGTTAACCAACGTTTCAGAGGTCATACTACCTCCGTCATCAGAGTATGAAGATTTCTGTCTTCTGGGTTGTTGCGCTGTGTAGTCTGGTCGATGTTAACCAACGTTTCAGAGGTCATACTGCCTCCGTCATCGCCCTGATGACGGAGGCAGTATGACCTCTGAAACGTTGGTAAACATCTACCAGACTGCACAGCGCAACAACCCAGAAGACAGAAATCTTCATACTCATCGCCCTGATGACGGAGGCAGAATGACCTCTGAAACGTTGGTAAACATCGACCAGACTGCACAGCGCAACAACCCAGAAGACAGAAATCTTCATACTCTGATGACGGAGGCAGTATGACCTCTGAAACGTTGGTTAACATCGACCAGACTGCACAGCGCAACAACCCAGAAGACAGAAATCTTCATACTCTGATGATGGAGGCAGTGAGACCTCTAAAACGTTGGTAAACATCGACCAGACTGCACAGCGCAACAACCCAGAAGACGGAAATCTTCATACTCTGATGACGGAGGCAGTAAGACCTCTAAAACGTTGGTAAACATCGACCAGACTGCACAGCGCAACAACCCAGAAGACGGAAATCTTCATACTCTGATGACGGAGGCAGTATGACCTCTAAAACGTTGGTAAACATCGACCAGACTGCACAGCGCAACAACCCAGAAGACAGAAATCTTCATACTCTGATGACGGAGGCAGTAAGACCTCTAAAACGTTGGTAAACATCGACCAGACTGCACAGCGCAACAACCCAGAAGACGGAAATCTTCATACTCTGATGACGGAGGCAGTAAGACCTCTAAAACGTTGGTAAACATCGACCAGACTGCACAGCGCAACAACCCAGAAGACGGAAATCTTCATACTCTGATGACGGAGGCAGTAAGACCTCTAAAACGTTGGTAAACATCGACCAGACTGCACAGCGCAACAACCCAGAAGACAGAAATCTTCATACTCTGATGACGGAGGCAGTAAGACCTCTAAAACGTTGGTAAACATCGACCAGACTGCACAGCGCAACAACCCAGAAGACGGAAATCTTCATACTCTGATGACGGAGGCAGTAAGACCTCTAAAACGTTGGTAAACATCGACCAGACTGCACAGCGCAACAACCCAGAAGACGGAAATCTTCATACTCTGATGACGGAGGCAGTAAGACCTCTAAAACGTTGGTAAACATCGACCAGACTGCACAGCGCAACAACCCAGAAGACGGAAATCTTCATACTCTGATGACGGAGGCAGTAAGACCTCTAAAACGTTGGTAAACATCGACCAGACTGCACAGCGCAACAACCCAGAAGACGGAAATCTTCATACTCTGATGACGGAGGCAGTAAGACCTCTAAAACGTTGGTAAACATCGACCAGACTGCACAGCGCAACAACCCAGAAGACGGAAATCTTCATACTCTGATGACGGAGGCAGTAAGACCTCTAAAACGTTGGTAAACATCGACCAGACTGCACAGCGCAACAACCCAGAAGACGGAAATCTTCATACTCTGATGACGGAGGCAGTAAGACCTCTAAAACGTTGGTAAACATCGACCAGACTGCACAGCGCAACAACCCAGAAGACGGAAATCTTCATACTCTGATGACGGAGGCAGTAAGACCTCTAAAACGTTGGTAAACATCGACCAGACTGCACAGCGCAACAACCCAGAAGACAGAAATCTTCATACTCTGATGACGGAGGCAGTAAGACCTCTAAAACGTTGGTAAACATCGACCAGACTGCACAGCGCAACAACCCAGAAGACAGAAATCTTCATACTCTGATGACGGAGGCAGTAAGACCTCTAAAACGTTGGTAAACATCGACCAGACTGCACAACGCAACAACCCAGAAGACAGAAATCTTCATACTCTGATGACGGAGGCAGTAAGACCTCTAAAACGTTGGTAAACATCGACCAGACTGCACAACGCAACAACCCAGAAGACGGAAATCTTCATACTCTGATGACGGAGGCAGTAAGACCTCTAAAACGTTGGTAAACATCGACCAGACTGCACAGCGCAACAACCCAGAAGACAGAAATCTTCATACTCTGATGACGGAGGCAGTAAGACCTCTAAAACGTTGGTAAACATCGACCAGACTGCACAGCGCAACAACCCAGAAGACAGAAATCTTCATACTCTGATGACGGAGGCAGTAAGACCTCTAAAACGTTGGTAAACATCGACCAGACTGCACAACGCAACAACCCAGAAGACAGAAATCTTCATACTCTGATGACGGAGGCAGTAAGACCTCTAAAACGTTGGTAAACATCGACCAGACTGCACAGCGCAACAACCCAGAAGACGGAAATCTTCATACTGGCCGCTGTGAAAACCTCAAATCTTACGTGTTACAAGATCATTTCTTAGTTGTATTTTGTTTTGAAAATACCGCATTGTTGTAGCATCTTGTTATTTTTTTTTAATGGAGGATTGTTATAGGATTGAAACAAAAAGGCAGGTAGGTGATGGCTGAAAGTGTTTTGTTTGGTGAATCATTGACTTTAATCCAGTCAATCAACCATGTACATCAATGCACCTGTTGTTATCAGTAACTAGAGCTACAGTGGTTCTGTGGATTTGAGCGTGGAGCCGTTTCTCCAACAGAGGCAAGCACCACCAAGAACCACTGTTGCAATGTTTGCCTACGCTACTGGGAGAGCAGAACCCGCCAGGGCTGGAGATGGGTGCTTGATGTCGATGACCCCTGTGTAAGGGCCATTATGTTTTGCATCACTTATACTAGTGCTGAAGGACCGGGTAAAAATTCTGTGGCAGAAAGGATGGTGGCCTATTTAACTTGACTGTACCATGGCAATATGATAAATGGTGGGGGGGGGGGGTTATTATTATCTTTCAGAACATATCGTACGCTTGCTGAGCTTGTTAAATATTAGTAATGCAAAGGTTGCCCAAATTTAATGTTATTACTGACATTCTGAGTACATGAGGTGTGAGACGTGTTGCCATACTGAGTGCTTCCGATGGTGCTGAGGGATTAAATAATGAAGATGGTTGTCGTCTGGGATGTTGCACAATGCAGTCTGGTGGATATTAATGACAGAGACAGTAAGCTTTTCTGAAATGCTGGTCAATATCTATCAGACTACACAGTGTAACATCCCACAAGACAGCCATCTTAATATTCATTACTATGACGATCTGATATCTTACTAGGTTAACTAACCTAACCTGCGCAGTATGTCATTTGAAAGAGAATATGTTGCGGTGTCCTGTGTTTGTTGTAAGTTGTGTTATTTGTTTCAGCCTTGCATCTGCTACTTTCCTACCAAAATATTTCAGTTCAAGTTGGAGCTTTTGCAAGTTCCAGGTTCCAGGAGGGCCACAGTGTATGTGTGCCTTCGGAGCCGATAACAACTCCGTAATAGGTAAGTCTCAATTCTTGTACCCATTTTCCAAGCTTATGACTCCCAAAAAAAGAATTATGAATTGGAAAAGGTGTTGAAGGAAGTGGTCATGGCCTGATTTAAGGGAATATTCTGGTATTTACATGGAGAGACTGAGGAAACCCATGAAAAACCTGTCAATGTAGCTGATCGCTGTGTCAAAATTTGAACCGGGGACCTCCCACATACGCAACAGAAGAGCTAATGACTCAGCTACAATAATTGGTTTCATCTAAATTATATCCTTTCTCAAAATTTGGTCTGTGGATGACACAAAGTAATGCATTCTTGAATGTACTGCAGGTGTTTGCCTTGTTTAAATGTTTGTCATTTTTGTATATTGTATCTTCTCAGTCACTCTGTGTATGGAATGCAGATTGTTTCTCATGAAGCTGTGTCGTTGTATGTTATTTCTTTGACAGTGATATGTGCAGATGGCAGTTACTACAAGTTCATGTTTAACAACAAGGGAGAAGGCTCACGTGACGTGTATGCTCAGTTTCTGGAGATGACAGATGACAAGATGTAGCACACGAGAGTGTTCAGGCGGACAGGCAACATGATGGAACAGAACAGGATGTTCCCTTCCCTTCTGCCCACCTATCCTGGTTGTCCTCTGCGTGTTGCCATGAGGGAGAAGTGCAGGTATTGGTAGCGTTGGCGAGTCTTCGGCCGCTCGTCTGGTATAGACCTGAGGTATGCCAGCGCACTATGGAAATTTCTCTTTGCGTTCAGTGTTATAGTTGGCAAGACGTTGCTTTTATAATTGAAACACGTTAAATGTGTGTATATAGTGATATTACTCAATATGAACGGCAGATATTCCAAATTAAAAATTTAATCTGCTGTGAATCAGTAGATAGTTTTATCATGTTTGGTAGAGTTGTGATACTGTGATTAAAACATGTAGGTGTTAATTTTATTTTAACAGGTTAATTTTCATCTTGTTCTTTATTGTACTGAAGAAGAGTAAATTATTCTAATTAATTTTTCTATACAAGGTAAATCTCCCATGACACATCTGCTATAGAAAATTGGGCACTTAAATTCAGACCTAGATTTATGGTTAGTGTTTAGTGATGTTTAAGGGTGTAATTTCTTCATTTATGTGAATTAAATATATGTAGCTTTCAAGTTGAACATGCATCACATTTAAACATTTGGTGAAGTTTGTGGTTAAATCATATAGAAAGATCAGATTTTAATATATATTGAAATTATAATTATTTAATAAAATAGTTACATACCATTAAGTCATAATATGCAACTTTATATATGTAGGTATATAAGGATGTAAAATTGAAAGGCAATGGAATTTCGTTGAGTACAATGTTAGAATTTATGCACATACGCTATAAAATCACTTTTTTTTCTTTTCAAATTTAGTCTACTTTTTAGATATATACTGTTTCTTAAGTTTGATGGTGGACCAATTATTATTGAAAGTTATACATTTAATAGCTTAGAATGGCTTAACTTTACGTGACTTGTTTGTATATTTCGTATTAAAATGTGGTGACCTGATTTTGGACACAGAACTCCCAGGTGCATGTAATTTGTTCTTGGGTTAGTAATGATAAAAGACTGAAAAATGTGAGGATCATTGTGAATAGTGAAATAAGATTCAAGTGGAATAAGTTGTGCATCCATAGCAAGTGTATCTTGATTCTGGTATATTGTTAGAAACCTAAACAGATGCGAACATAAGTTAGTTTTATATTTATATCTGATGGTGTTTAAGTAATGAAGTCCTATTGTGGAATATTTTAAGGCACCATTTGACAGTGAGCACTGAAGAAGAACATGTCACACACATCCTGACTTAGAATATCAGTGTTACTTACTTTGATACGTCTGCTGTTAATTATGTACAGTTAATTCCAGATACTTAATAATATTTGTGTTTTTAATATTATTAAAATGGTAGGTCATTTATGATACAGTAAAATTAATTTTAGATATTGCCAACTAAACATGTGAGCAGAGCATGTTTTGGAGGTTCTCAGTTCAGATCCCAGGTGGGGACCACATTTCCTGACAGGTTTTTTTATGTGGTTATCTTCGGTTTATCCTAGCGAATGCTAGGATGGTTTGTTAGATTTGTCTACGACTGCTTTCACCCACATTCTTACTGATTCATCTTTCATAATTTCTTTTACCATATTTAATTTGACTCTACGTAAACACAGCAGTTCATGCTGTATTATAAAATAGCCAAATAAACAAATAGCAATATTACTTTCAAAATTGTAGTTGTTTTATAATTTAACATTAATAATATGAGACAACAGTTTTGGATTCCATACCCTCAGTACTCTGTATCAGTGTTTCTCAACTTAGACTGTTCTGCAAACCAGTAAAATATCTAAATTCTCATCTGTGGGCTGTCAAAAGTATTTAGGTATACGTATATATTAAATTCTTAAATAAACTGAATAGAAGTTTTATTAACATCTTTTTTAGTTTGTTTCGTTTATCACCAAATCAAAACAAATCTACATTAAGAAATTGCGTTTAAAGGCATATAAATATTAAGCCAAAAGTGTATAATAAAAGCAAATGTATAAATTGAAGATAATCAGCATAATTGTTGTTCTTTCTCAGTCATTAGTTTTTTATCTTATTTGTTGTTATTTTTTTTTTAATCCTTGGAATCACATTTTCCTGACAATTTTAAGAAACAAAAGACATTTGGAGGAAAAAGGTTTTCAGACTAGTTGTTGAGAAATACTGCTGTTTTATCATATAAAATGGACAGATGCTGGAAGAAGGATATTTATTATATTCTCTTCTTCAGAATTATTTAACTCTTTACCCTTTCCGTCTAATGTTAGCACATGGTGTTTTATATTATATTGTCTTCCTGTTTTAAATTACATTTCATAGTTTTAGTAGGAAGAAGCAGGATCCTTTCAAATTTACAGCATTAGGAGGAGCAAACCCAAACTCCGTACTGATAACAACGTGTTCCTTATTCAGTGGTGTTAAAATCTTTCAAGGAATGTGTTTTCCATGTGTACTGTAATCTCATACTTTATGGAGCAAGCTTTCTGGTAGTTAGAGTAATTGTTTGAATGTAATGTTATATGGGCCGCCAACAATTTATAATGTGCTTACATCAGAGAGTACACCGTCTTCCAGCTTTTCACCAGAACATAACAACAATTTTAGTGACTTGCTTCAATTGTCATATGGCTGTTAGAAGAACGAAGCGTAAATGACAACAAATCTCAGGTTGGATTACAAAGAAACACAGGTAACGGCCATAATCGATTATCATGGTCATAATTTTACAACACCATTACATCAAGTCTTCAACGAGTTGAGAGAAAATTTGACTTGAAGATTTACTTCACATTACAAATCTATTTTTCAGGATGCTGTTTTCAGATGATGGCAGTCTTTACATATTGGCTGTGTTCTTGATATTCTGGAGATTTTATTGTTTCATATATAAGGCCTTGAACTGAATTTTGCATTTGAGTAATGCTTCATATTAGGGAGTTGCTGGGTTTAAATCTCAGCCCAGAGACTAGCTTTTGTGACAGGTTTTTCATTGTTTTCCTCAGTCTCTCCATGCAGATGCCAGAGTAGCACCTTAAATTAAGTCACAACCACATCCTTTCCATGTCATTATTCATTAAATATCTTCTTTTCTGATACTGCATAGTCTGAACTACTGACAGCATTGTTAAATAAACCTCAAACAACTTAATAAATATTTAAGGCTATAAATATGGAATCAGTGAAGATCTCCAAAATGCTGGCAATTGAGCCCACATCTGTATTATGCTATAGTCCAACAAAAGTAGATTCCACATTAGCATCAGATGTCTGTGAAGGCTTTAATCATCTTTAGTGTTGGTCTCTCTTGTATTCTCATTTTAGAGTTTTCTTTCACAAACTCCTTGCTTTGTATTTTTATATAGGCTTCTGTCAGGAATTGTGTGTTTAAGAACTCGAGGCTGCCTCAAAAAAGGGGAAGTGCATTTTCAGCCTTGACACACGTAAATTGTTGTAAAGATATGGCAGAGAAACCTGACAGTTTTGAAATAAAAATGTCTCAAACAAAAATTATTTTTTACCTAATGTTTGTAACAAAATGAGCTACTTTACCAATATCAAATCTAAAACTTCTTGACGATGGTGAAGAGTCAATTGACTTTACCAATAGCTTCTTGAGTTCTGGTTCAACTTTTGCTGTAGATTCCCAGCTGTAACAACATTTGATATGTAATCAAAGAGACAGATGCTTATACGATTCAAGCAAATAATTTATAATAATGAAACGCAAACGCTCGGCTACAGGTAACTGTAATATTGACAGGCAGGCTGCGTGGAGCTCCAAATAGTGCCCAACCTCCTTCTTTCGCTTGGCACCGAACCTGACCGTTACATGCTGTATGTCTGCTGTGTTTCTCATCACATGCAGGACACTTGGTTGAAGCCTCTGTCACAATCTTCCTTCTCTAAGCACATGTGAGGCAGCTTATTGAAATTAGTTGAGAGAACTCAAGCGAGGACTGTCATGCTATAAAAACAATAGAGCCTCCTCTGCATTTGTGTCAATGTTGGCTTTTTCAAAGCAAACATAATATGAAGTAATGATTATATGAGACCAGTATAAATCAGAATTAAGTTTTTGTTAATTTTGTACAAAGAGTGCATACGAGTCTTGTAATGAAAAGTGTAACACAGTATATACAAATTAAAATCATTATTTACCCTTCCTTAATTACAAAAGCTGTGAAAAGTTAATGTCTAAACATGAGGCCATGGATGAGTGAACAGTCTTTTATTTCAGTGCATTATTTCCACAAAGCAGCATATAAAACATATAACAAAATAAAAAATAATATGATTACGTATCTTCACTTAATTAAAGAATATACAGGCATACCTCATTTTATTGCGGGGGGGGGTGTTTTTTTTGTTTTTTTTTATTATTATTACAAATTGAAGGTTTGTGGCAACCCTGCGTCAAGCAAGTCCATCGCCGCCATATTTTCCAACAGCTTGTGCTCACTACGTGTCTCTGTGTCACATTTTGGTAATTCTTGCAATATATGCACTGGGAAACCAAAAAATATGTGCGACTCGCTTTATTGCGGTGGTCTGGAACCGAACCCGCAATATCTCCGAGGCATGCCTGTAACATGATTCAATGTTCTGAAATTTCAAATATATCTTATATGATCTTCCTCATGTCTGGCCCATTGTGTGGTTTATTGCAACAATACAAAATAATCCTCTGTTACTTCCTTTTCTATAGTTACTTCTTAGGAGAAGACTGGATTCTTTAGTTAGCTGAATATTGTTTTCATTAATTAGTCAAACATATTATTATTATAAAAAGTGGTTATTTGGTAAAAATGCGTCTCAGAAGTGTGATCCCAAGTGCTCTCAGACAGGAAAAGGGGGCCCTAGGACTGCTGTATTGAGGGGCCCCCTTACCCTGTTGCACCCCCCTTAATGTAACCATTAGCCTCTTTCATATATGTCTTCCCTGTATTGCCCAGCCTGCCCACACTTCTTATCCATGATCCATCCTTTTGCTTTCTGCTGCTTTGGGTGCTTGATTTGCCCCTCGCTTAGCTCCATTCTTTATTTGCATTCTTCAGTTGACCTTTTTTCTGTCACACTCCCTCCAGCCCATACCATTTCCCCTCATTTCTCGGCTATGACAGGCCCATTTCAGCATCACCACTTTAGCCCTGAAGATGGACACTACATATTTTTCTCCAAAATAATATTATCTACATACAAGTCCCTGCTGTGACACATCCCAAAAGAAATGTTGACTAACGGACATCTTATATATATTTTCCATGATGAATTCACATGCGTGTTACATATTAAAGTCTTTGTGTTTAATCGATTGACAATTTGATGAACATTTGTTGTATTCATTAAATCAGTTTTAAGGAAATTTATTGTTCCCATTTACGTGTTTATGTATTCATTATTATCATGTCCCTTATTTCTAGTTTTTTTATCAGAATTTGAAGAAAGCTTACTGGCTGTGGACCACTTTTTCATGATTATAAATGTGCGGTTTGCTGATTCTACAACTGGCTTACATCTAGTTCAGTAACTCTTACATTACTATCAGCTGCAAATTGAACTGGCAAAGAGACAGTTGATATTCAGGGACAAGCCACTAATATGCGCAGAAGAAAGAACACACAAAGAAAAGGGCCTTGAGGTACTCCATGTCATCGTTTACTGCAGTCAGAACATTTTTAAGAGTATTTGTTGATTTTATCATAACTGTTTGCTGTTTTTACACCTTTCACTTCCCGGCCTATAAATCCAGCTCCTCACACCCTATTGGCATATTCATCGCCCTGATGACGGAGGCAGTATGACCTCTGAAACGTTGGTTAACATCAACCAGACTACACAGCGCAATAACCCAGAAGACGGATATCTTCATACTCACCGCTGTGAGAACCTCAAGTCTTACATGTTTGGTTTCTGTTTGTCAGATGCAAAGTTGGCCCATTTACTAGTATTTCCATTGATTTTGTAACAAGGTAATTTAACCATTAATATGCTTTGATTAACACAGAGAGGTCTTATCAAAATTACAGAATTTTCCTGCTACATCACTACTGAGTGCCTGATTGTTACATGATTAAGACTGTAAGTGGCTTTGTTAGTGTAAGGATTGAAGATTCTTTTCTTCTTGGTTTACGACAAGCAACGTGGCCAAAGGTTTTAAAATCCCAAATAACAGGTGAAAATTATATTTCCACCACAACTTCTTTGGGAAGAAACCCTTCCTTTTTCATGAGGCTGTCATGTACTTTCTTCTATGGGCCATCTGTTGCAGTTACAAGTTTGTTGAATTTAACATGATTCATATGGAAGACAGTGCATTAACGTGCCAAACAAAGTTATTTATAAAATAATATTATTTTGCAATGGTGACAGAATCGACAGTTTTGTGTTTGTGCTTAAATCCACTATTGAGGTCACTTTTTTGAATGGATACATTATTAGGAATGGCATAAAATTACAATAATTATATAATCATGCTCTAGTAGAATGTAAATATGAAGATAGTATTTAATTTTACATATAGTAATTTAACTCAAGTTTTCAGTGTTAATATTACATTGTGTAAAAGGCATGTTACAAAGAATGTTTTTATACATGAAATGAAAACAGTGAATACAGTTTTAAAATACAAGAAAACACATAAATTCCTAGTCAGTCATAATATTTTATATTTTATTCTGACCATAATACATTCCTGTTTCTTTCCTGCATTAGAACTTTTCTGTCTTTGACAGTAAAAGGGTTAATCAGTGTATCTGTCCTAGGTCTGAATGTGATAAACTTCCAAGCATGAATCAGTTGCTGAAATAAAATCAAGATACTGATCATAATTTTCATTATATTCTGTCTGTAGTGTACAAATAAAACAGTTTTATTCTTCTTTCATATTATGATTTTCCGAGAATTTTGTGTTTGCAAGCGTGGTTGTACTTTTGGTGACGTACGCAGGACAAACAATGCTATGTCAACTATTTCAATATCCTGGGATCTGAGGATCTAATGACACTGATGATGTAGGTTGTTTACCAACGTTTTCGTGGAATGTGTGTAACTGCTTAAGACCACAACCCACAAGAGTACAATTGATATCTTAATGTTGATTTGTATGCTGTCTCGGTTGAGACCCCTTTCAGTTACTGAAGTTCATACTCAGAATATTTCTTTACTTGAACAGGATTTTAAGATTGCTGGAATGAATTCTCTTTGAAAGCATCTATGTAAATTTTATTCCTCCACTCTGTTCCCTTTTGGAAAAATACAAATTGCTTTGTCAACTTGTCTAAAGATATCTTATTACATGTGGTGTCATAAAAATATAACTAGGTATCTGTTGAAGTGTATGACTAAGTTTGGTTACTTTACATTTCTGTGGCTATAGAAAGGTTTTTTTAAATTTAAAATGTTCCAAAACATTCAGTGTGTACTATATGTATTGCACACTTGTACTTGTCCATCTTATAACAGAAGGTGGACACGGTGCTTCCCACATAACGACCCTTATTGACCACGTGTTGCATCTTGTGTGCAATCTGACTAGCATACTCCTAAACCATTAACCCTGGAGAAAATGTCTAGCTGGAGGACCTGTACTACAGTGATTTAAACCCTCTATTCTCATATGATGAAGGTTACATTTTCCAGTAACCTTAGACTTTGGGAAGCACATTGTCGAAATATTGCAAACGCAGATAATATACCACAAGAAGAAAAAGCAGTATTTACAATAATGTCAAAGAGATTTCAAAAAGTTGTCAGAATTTTTATGGTTATAATTGCTATCTTCATTCTGGTTGCGTAATGCATTTTTGTTTGTGACATTGTATCTCTTTCCATAATATGTCAACAGTTCATGGCACTTTAATTTGAAGTTTCTAGCATTCTTACTGCAAATTGTAATCCACTTTAAAACTGTTTTTGCAGTAGAGTTTTTGTATTTTGTAAAAATGAATACAAAATTTAAAAGAATTAAGTTTTGTTTTTCAGATACTGTATGAAACTTGAACAGCTGCAATATATTGAGAATATAAGAATGTGCAAGTTTTCCAGTTGTCTGATTGTAAACAGGGGAATTATGTACAGTTCAAGTTAAAGTGTTGCCATTACTTATGTATACATGTTATGGTCACATGATTTGTTCAGGAATGTTTTATGTCACATTAAAATAATTTACACATCTGCCTCTTTGTAATAAGACAATTTAAAATAAGCCTATGCATTGTAAGATAGCTCCTTTCTTAAATTTGAATTTATTTAAGCATGTCAGAAACCTTGGGTTGAACTCTTTTTTTTTAAAATTAAAAATGACTTGATTTGAAATTTTGTCGATTTGGGTCCTTTTAAGTGGGATTTGAGGTTCTTATGGTGGGTTGTAACTTCATGTAGTCTGGTTGGAGTTTACCAATGTTTCAGAGGTCATTGCTCATTGCCCTTATGATATAGGTAGCAATGACCTTTGAAACTGTAAACTTCTGCCACACTTATGGCACTACAATTCAGAACACAGACATATTCTTACTTCAAAAAAATGTTTGCTTAAAATTTGAAAGTACTAGTTGCTGTTTAAACATAGGTAAACTTGTCATATTTTCTCTTGTAAGAAGTTTATGGAAATTATGTATTGCAGTTTCTGAGCATTCATTTAGTGTTTCCAGAAAGTGCCATGAATTTCTGTGGGCTCAAGGTTTTGACATAGTAAGTTACACATTCTCATACTAATAATCAAAATGTCCATATATATATATATATATATATATATATATATATATATATATATGTGTGTGTGTGTGTGTGTGTGTTACAATACCAACATAGGAGTAACTTACAAGTTTTTTATTTTATTTTATAAACCCATTAATTTATCTGCAGTCTTGAAGATTGCCTAAAACTAGTTCCTGTATATGAGAATATCACATTGTCAGAATTTGTTAGTAAAGATTAGTCATCACAAAGTAGGCATTATTTATAAGCATAATGTTAACTTTTAAATGACTTACATAACATTTAATCAGATATGGATGATATTAAATAAAGGAGCTACTATCATATAATTGTATATTTAAAAATTGAGAATGATCTAAATATATATAGGTATTGTTTTAATGTTGTATTTAGAAGCCTTCATATTTTAAGAGACATATCTTGTTCATCTGGGGTCAGGAAATATGCTGGAATATTTGGAAGTGGTTTTGATGTAAAACTGTGGTAACTAATTAGATTATTCAATGTCATATGAAGTGTCCCATAAAACTTCACAGAATACTAATCTCTTATGTTTAAAATTTTCTGTTATCATAAAACATTTATGTAGTGTTAAAAATAGTACATTGTATAGTGAGTGTTATCATGCAGCGTTGATAATGGATATTTTGAACAAATACACATACTGTTTACTTTTTACACAAACACAATTTCATAAATTAGTATCACAATATTTTATAGACGTGTCTTCAACATGACTATGTTTACACATGAGCATACATTTTTATTTTGGTTTTTAATACATCTACATTAGTAAGGGATATCTCAGAACAAGTAACAATAATGTTGGTTTTCATTTCCACAAGATATATTTTAAAAAAAAATTAGAAAATGAGTAGCTGATCATGCATCATATAAACTCTGATCTGGCAATATATTTTGACATTTAGAAATAAAGTAATAAATATTAATAAATTCTACAATTAATCTTTACCGACTGTGTGTTGCATCTTACATGTAATCTGGCTGGTTATGCATGAAATGTGTAATGGACAGCAATTTTACATATTTTTTATCTATTAGGATTTCATCAAAAAGGAGCTTTTCATATGAAACATAAAATAGACAAAGGTACAGAACAAATTCTAAATCTAATATAAATATTACTTATTCAATCATAGTATGTCAGTAGTTTTGTTTTGGCCAATGTTTCATAAGTAAAATATAGCCCTGTTATTGTCATAGAACAAATATGCTGTGTCATATGAGGTTATCTGTAAGCCTAGTGTCAGCCATTACTCCTAAATAGATTTTCTTTGCATGCACTAAAGATTTCAGTCAAATAATGAAAACCTAAAATTTTTATATGATGAAAAGTAACTGATGTGATATTTATATATTCAATTTAGTACATAAAAAATTTGAAATTTCTCCAAAGGTGGTGGGAATCATAATACTTCATGTTGAAGTTTAAGCTTATCAACATTTCTTTGTTGGTGTATGATCATAGAGATTTCAAATATTAATTTTACCTTTTAGTTCATTTTGATAATTTATTAGCATGTTTCAGATTAGACCTGATTTTTTTTTCTTTGGAATACCATTGCAGAATGAGTCAGTGATTCACTGTTTTAAGGTATTCTATTAATGCATGTATTTGTGTTTAATTTACTTTGCTAATATATGTTGTTTGTTTTTAATGTTGATCAATAGTAAGAAAATTCATTGTTAAAGTGTGGCTTGTTCTAACCAGAATTTTTGTATGTTTATTCTAGCAAAGTGAACTTATGATAAGATAAGAATGATAATATTTAAGTTACTTTGTGTGCATTAATTTATAGTGCAATACGTTGACAAAACTGAGAGATGTCTAGAACTAAGTTGCTTTATGAACTAAGTGGTGCAGAATCCTACTTATCCCATCATGCTGATACATTTTGCAGCATATTAGCATGATAGTCACAAAGATGTTTATTATAACTAAGTTTTTATTCACAGCAAAACTGGCATGGTGCTAGTGTTTGTAGTTTCGTGCATTGGATTTGTTAAATTGTATATATCACGACAATAATATTCTGACAGTTTCTCAATCCCCTTCCATTCTATATGTGGTGAAAGGAAGATTGAGCAATTGTCAAGTGTAATTTCATATAAGCCTTGATAACTCTGTAAAGGAGGTTCAAGGTTGTGCGTAGCAGTTTTGTGCGTAACTTTCTGTGCGAGTAAGTTCTTGTTTCAGGTGTTATTTTGCTTTGTTTTCAGTCTTAAGTCGTTTCTACTTTTCTTTCTTAATCTTCTCAAGTCTTTGCAGATGAATACGTTTCCTGTTTTATGATTATATACCAAATGTCCAGAGTCAGCATGAATGTAAGGTACATAAGCACTCTTTTTTATCTTTGCAGAAGCATAAATGATGGAGTCGGAAGTACATTTATGTCTTAATAATTATTATCAGTGTTAATAAGGTATCGGATATTAATTTGTGATATGAAAGTAACTGAACCTTTAACATTAGTCTAAGACTATTAATCTAATTAGAATAGTCATAATTAAAAGTTAATTCAGAGTATTCAGCATTAACTTGTGTTGAGTCAGATGTCATATGATGATATTCTGGGCATTATTTTTGTCGTCAGAGTTTGTCACTTCATTCTTTTGTCTTGACTCTATAGGTTTCAGCTTGTACAGTTGGTCCCTGTTGTATGTTATCTGTAGCTCATTCTTTGTTTTTATATAATTTATATTGTATATTGTCTTGTCAGTGTTTGCCTGTAATTGAATTTGCTGCCGTTGTGAAGCATATAAATTTGTTGCTGGAATTGTCATTGTTATTGTTTACTATTAATAATTTTGTAAATGTTACGAAGTTTTATTATACCATTTCAGCACTGCGATGGTGAAAACTTTACATATAGATATTGTAATAATTTAACAGTTTATATATGTTAGTGCTGATTTTTAATTTTTCCTCTTTTGTGTTCGGAATGAGAGAGATGCTTATGTTTCAGATACAATTATGTGAAGTTATGTTTGGAAGAACTGTAATGTAGGAACATTTTTAGTTATAAGAGTTTCATTACATGTCTGTTTTCTGAAAATTTCTGAACAGTTGATTTATATACAGCAGCGTGAATAAACTGTAGCCTTACATTGTCCATCATATTTGGTGTTTAAGATGTAATTATCAAAGTTGTCCTCTGTGGCTCGACAAGATGGATGCAATTCACAAAGTTGAAGCTGTTGCATCTCTTATGTAAGTTTTAAATGAAAGGTTTAAGTTAACATGTTGAACACATAAAGTATCTGTTTGAAAACATAAGTTAGCTATCCTGTTTTGTTCCTCCCCAGATATCTTTCTGTCATAGTGAACTGGCTGTCGTACTTTCTGAACATTGATGTGGTGTAAACCTTACAAATATATACACATTAATTTCAGGTTTATTATATTTTATAATCAGCATGATACCATCTTATCAGTACTTTCATCAGTGATTGATAAGTTTCTAAATTAGTTGACATGGTATTGTAAATAACTCATTTCTCCATATTGATTGTGTCTAATTTTCACTGTCTACATTTTCTGTTTCATATATATATATATATATATATTATGTCCCCAATCGCAATAGGAAATCTTCATTCTATCTAAAACCTGAGGTGTGGTTCATATTACAGCATGATATTAGTTTCGTTTAGGTTCTGAAAAGAAGGTAGTTTATAAAAGTGCATAGGAGGTTACAATTTTGTGCAAGGATGGTTCACATAAACATTTTACAATGATATATAAGGATACTATGAACCAAAATAGCATTATAGCAATTTAAAATTTATGTACCCACAGTCAGTCCGCAGTGTGTATAGCCAGTATGTAAGAAAAAGAGAGTTAACTGTTCTCTGAATTTGTCTTAACTGTATAAATTCATGTAATTTAAAATCATTGATACTGACAGAAAGAAAATATACAGAGCAAGACTGTGTGTACAGCACATCTGACATCATAAATTTAAATTTTATATATTAATTAAAACTTATGTCTTCAGTCTTTACATTTTTCAATACGAATTTATTATATTTGTTTTTAGTCTGTAATGTAGTAACACGTACCAATTTTTTTTATTTCCATTTTCGTGCATGCTTTTATACTTTAAAACACTTTAAGTCTGGTCATCCTGTAATCAATTTCCAGTACTGGGTTCTGTGTTTGATAATCTTGAATCACAGAAGTTTAAATTAAGTTTATTTTTGTATTTCAAATAGAATGTTATCTTGCAAAAATACCTAATTGTGGCATCATCATCGATGTCATTATTTTATTTTACTGTTCCATCTGAGATATTTTCATACAATTTAATTTTCTTTACAGTCACTGTGGAAGATTTATAGATCGCGTGGTCACATTTTATTCATATGAAATTTGTTTAGTTTTGACATTATTTTTTAGTATCTTTCATGTGGGCCTAATTATTTTCAGTCATTTACTAAAGTTATAATTTATCTGAATTATGTTCTATTGGTGTGTTATATTTCTTGATGGCTTCCCCTTTATTGTGTGATAATAGCGCCTCATGATGAGGGCTGTTGGCCAGACTGTAACCCAGGGTCAACAGTTTAGTAGTATGCTAGTGTGACAAAATACCAGCTGAATCATGTGCAAGCAGTGACACACAGACAATAAAGGTTAATATAATATATGTGTAAGTCAGAAGTATGCAACTCCTTTCTGACTGCTAATTTTTATAATAAGATCTTGTAGGATCATATCTAACATATTTCTGTGTCAAATTTTGTTATAGAATCGTCTTGACAGTCGCTGTAAGAAATTTAAATTAAATTTATCAGCTTAATTTTTTACACATTTAATTTTTCTTTGTATTCATTTGGCATTTATTGGTGAAGCTGGGAATGGCTGTACCTGTCACCAGTTGATTCTGGTTATGGTATAACCATATTGCCATCAAACCTGCAGTGTGCCAGTCTTTGTCAGGCATCTACCTTCTGACAACTCCTAGTCACTGTACTTTCTTTTTCACCACATTAGCCCTGACTTTATTTTGTGGAGAACAACTGTTTTTATTTCATTTTTTGTTATTTTGTTTCATTTCTCTTGACTGCATGTAAGTGAAACCAGATTTAATTTTATATAGGCCTACAACTTTGAGCGGCAATAATGCAGGTGCAATTTGAGAAAATTATACTTAGAAATTAAAATCACTTCCTTCAATAGCGCCTGTTACATTCTTCGTCATTATTTCTCACAAGAAAAGAAAATTATCTTTATATTTCTCAAAAATATGATTTGTATAGCCTAGTTTGCTGAAATGCGAGACAAACTGCCGTCTTAAGAAGTGAGTCAACTGGAAGTATGAATATGCTATTAGGGTGGCAGCCCTTCTTTTGTCAGTGATGGTCATGTGGGTTGTGACTCTGTGTGGTCTTGGTGTGGATACCAATCATTTTGGGGGAACACACTGCTGAATTAAGCTCTGAAGATAGAAGTAATATGTTCATCCAAAAAGTTGGTACCTACCTACAATTCCACATGGTGTCAGAACCAATTTAGAGCACCATGATATCTTTACTGCCGTGAGAATCTCAAATCTGAGACCTTTACTTTCTTCTGTTTGATCTGTCAACAGGAATATATCAGGCGAAGTAATTTGAACCATACAATGCAAGAATACATTTAATTGAGTGTACCTGATGGAATAATGTTGGTATGATTTCCAGATATTATTGTTGACATATGTTATTAATTTGTTTCTTCTTACACATGTGAAGGCATAATATGGTTACATGTTGGTGAATATTATTAGCCGTATACTGTAAGATGGATGTATTTGGATGTGATTAACAACATTCTAACTCAATACAGTTGAGTGTGTTAGATTAAGACTAGTAATCTCTTGTTATGTGTATTAATGACATTTAGAAAGTATATGTGGAATGCGTGAAAAGTCCTTGAATGAAAAATAGCAGAAAGGCATTTATGTATCTCGTTACATACAGTACAAAACATATTTAAGGAATGTAACAAAATAAATATTTAAGTTTGATATAAACAGATATATCATGGAGACTAGCTCTTATCAAATCCTACTTGTTTTTAAAGTCACATGCAGAAAAGAACTTTAAAACTAGGGAACAGAGAAATTAGCCATGTATATTTATTCTAATTTTTTTATGAACACGATGGAAATCTTTTTAGATGTGGAGTATTGAAGATTGAGTATACTCGTAAACATAATTTAATCGGTGTCATACGAGGTGGTGCAAAATCATTCTTTTTTTTAAACAATGGTGAAGGTGAATGGTGCAATGGAGTTGAATTAAAATCGTGTAAGTTGTGTAGAACAGAGCTAAATTTCTGTATAAAAATACTTTTTAATTTCAGAGTTTTGATCCAAATTCTTCTTCTCAGATGTCTGCAACATCATAATAAATGCTTGTAACAGAATTTAAGTAAAATGAAAAATTTGGTGATGAAGGTATGATAAATGAAAATTACAAGTTTAGCTGATTACAGATTTTGGGTTCTCATGGTGGCAAGTTCAAATATTACAGCCTTCTGTGATAATGTGTACTTCTCTGAAACTTCGGCCAACTTCTGTGAGAATACTTGGCGCAATATCCCAGAAGGCTGTCATCTTTGTAGTTGATATGTGAATATGCAGCAAAATATGAGTTATGTTAATTGATTTTTAAAACATGATGTGAAATTAAATTCTGTTACTCAACTTAGTATTATGAAACTGTTCATGCACATGTACAAGTGATAGACTTATGAAACATGTTTGTAGTTGAATTTTGACAGCCTTATACTAAAATTCCTTATACCTGGTGCTTGTTTTAAAATTCACAGCCTTTTATGATACACGCACAGATATGCTGCTTTGATTAATAGGTAAAAAAAATGAGAAAACATGACCAACATGGTAAAGACAGAAAAGATACATATGTCCTTGTACCTAAACGTAATTCCAGGCAGATCAACTAAAATAAAATTTTGTTCAGTTATTGCTTGTTTAGAGGGGAAAAGTAATCCTACACCACTGCCATTGGTTATAAATACAGTTTAATATCCACTGAGTAGTTTACTTTTCATACTGGAAAGCCTGATTGCATAATTTATTTTTCATAGTTTGTCATGGTTTAAAATTTGTTGTTTATGGGACTGTTTGCTTTTATAAGATAGTGAAATTGCAAGAATTTTAAGGATTTCATTGATTATCAGGCTTAATACAATTGTTTTTGTGTTTTTCAACAAACTTTAAATTATACATATAGTGGCTGTTATTAGTTGTAAAATGTTATGTAAACTTTTTCTTTAATTGCTTTATAATATATTATATTTGACTTCATAATAAACACCATTCATCATGAAAATACCAATACTTGCATATTACGTAGCATTGTTACAACTGGACTTTCTTTCGCTGTCGTGTATGTTTAAAAACGGTGGAAGATAGTACATTCATAATTCTAAGCCCTTTTAATGTTCTATGTAAGACAATCTGGATAAAAATGCCTTGATTACAGAAGGAAATCATCGCCACCACCAATTATTCCACCCAGCATCAATTGTAATTTAGAAATACACACACATGCTCCAGTTTTTATCTTTGTCTGTTTTTCATGACAACTGTAGCAATATATTCACCTTCTTATATTGCGCGTTATCTTTATTGTTCTCACCGGAGCAGGCAGACAGAGATAAAATATCCAGATACATAAATTAAATTGCATTTTCTCTGAGAAACTAATTGCATATTTTGTACACACAGATAGATCATATATAATATCAGATTCTCCACATATATTAGTTACAGTCAGTAATTTCTTTGTTTGTTTTTGTATGATCATAATTTGTTTACATTTATAAATACATCACTCAGTTAAAGTGTCTCACAATAAGAAATTTGTATTCTGAGCCATTCGTGAGAGTGGCCAGATATTGAAATATGAGCTCTGCAACCACAAAATGGCAATACGTATTCCTGGGTTAATAAGTTATTAGAATGTTACGTGGATATTTGATTTTTGTATAACATTTTCTTTACATATTATTATCCTATCTTAATTTAAATTTATGTTACAAATTTTTAAATTTAGAGTAAGATTTCAAATGTACATGAAGAGGTAGATATTTGTAAAATATTCTAAGTATGCCTATGAAATTAACCATAGCAAATCCATTTCACTTTTCTTTCTGCTTAGCGATCATTACATGTTTTGTCAACATTGATGATCTGGGTAATAACACAATGTGTGTACCAACATTATGGACTGAAGATGGAGACAGTTTGTTTCTCTTAAACATTAGTGTCTACCTACAAGTCCATATGGCATCGCTACCCAGAAGACCAGAATTGACAGCTTTAATGTCGTGAGAACCTCAAATCTCATAGTTATGTTTTTCTTAGACATTTCAAAAAATATGTAAAGCACAGTATTCAGGATTTTATATTCACTGTAGCCTTGAAACATCCTTTTCTATTACACGCCTTGTATCTGTGATAATATTTGTGGAATAACAACTGACGTGAAAACCACAGCTTTCAAAGAAAAATCTAATGATTCTCCAAAGGTTTATGATAGTTTTTGATTCATTACATCACAATTAGTTGGTACATTGTCCATTATTTGAGGTATATTTTATGTGCAAGACATCTGAGGAGTTGTGTTGTTATTATACTGACAAATATTTTGTTTCCTTTTATCATTAATCTTTCATTTTTTGTTTATTTAGAGTGATTTAGTTCAAACCTGCATCATTTGAATGTGATGTTGATCAGACGATCTAGTGTTCATAAGGCGCCATGTTTGAACCTAACTGTTGAGGCTAATCTCTAAAATAAAATTTGTCCTAATACAGTGACATTTGGTTACCTGAAGATGGAAGCAGAGCCAATTCCTGAAATATACCCCATACAGTGGCAAGTGTCAAACATAATTATAACATAGAAAAACTCTCTGTTGTCTCCCTGTCCATCATAAGGTCAATGTGTACTGCCCTGAATTTAACCGAGGCCTCGATAATAAGAATCAATAGCTGCTTATTATTCAAGTATACATAAATTCCATCTACATAATTTTTTTACTTGTATAACATATCATGTTGTGACATGTCATGTGTCCTCTTCAGGTCATATTGAATTATATTAAAATTAGTCCTGTTGTATACAATCATTGCAATTATAAAATTTCCTAAAAATTAAATTATCTATTAACTGTGTTATTCTTGCTTTTTATGTATTTTATTGTTTTATCGAATGGGTCGTTTTGTCTGTTATGCTATGTTGTTTAATTATTTGTAACTTTATGTTGTTCCTCATAAACTCAAAACATATATGAAGAATCATTGTGCAATTTTAGATACGACATCATGATATGATACAGAATTTTAATTAATTTACAAATAATATATGAAAATAATCATGCACCACAATGATAAAATGTTTTGAGCTATAACAGATGGACCTATTTTAAAGCACATAGCGTAACATACAAAACATAGGTAATAAGAACCATTCATAAATAAAATTAATTGCACAGAAAATAACGATGCTGTAATAACAACAATAATAATATCATGATTTTATACAATAGGAGATGTTGCACACTGTAAAATTAGTATAATTTTATCTCGCCTCAAGATGACATAATACATGTTAAAACATGCAGGATTTCAAGTTTTTGCAGCAGTGAGTCTGAAGATGGCTGTCTTCTGGGTTGTTGCACCATGTAGTCTGGCAGAAGTTTGCATACATTTCAGAGGTCCTTGCTGCCTCCATCATCACCCTGACTCTAACAGTGCATCAACCCAGAATCCAGAATGTTGGTAAAATATTTCATTGCATTTAACTTTAAAAATTTGTTATGTTTTCAGTATTAATTAATATTAATTTTGCACAAATGTTTTTGAAACAATTCATATATCTTTGACAATTTATCAAGATCTTTTTATTTGGACCTCGTCTCAGCGTCATTTGATGTTATGTTCCACGAATCCTTCACATTTATTCTTCCAAATTTCAAAATGCCAGCAAGATAAATAAATTCTAACAGACCTGATTTCTAGCTCATTAGTCAATTTAGTACTTTCTGTTTTATCACTGTATGTGTTTATATTAGACATATTGTATTCACCCTTAACCTTACAGTGACTGCATTTAATGTACCATTTAGTCGTCATGTCATCAAGACACCTGGTAATGATGTGGCCTTGATCTTTTATGTGCCTTACTGGAACACTATGAGTCAGGCTTCAAATGTGTTTGCATGTTTTGGAAAGACATCTTATTTATGATGGTTTGTGACTGAATTACTATTGTAATTCACATGATTATGAACATCAGTTTATTTATCGAATAAGTTTTAATTTATTTTTGTGAATTTTATATAGAAATATTTTCATTTTTATGATGTTTTGCTTCACTGTTTACATTGTGGCTGTTGATGGACATGTACACATATGGTTAGTGGCAGAATTGGATGATGATATTTAAAATGAAGGTGAAAGCATCCCAGAAATTGGCGCTGTCAATGCAGAGGATTTTAATTCTGAATTAACAGAACAGTCATCTATTATTTTGTACTTTATTTGATTCAATATTTCTTCAGAGCTCGTTTGAAGAATAAGGATAGTATTTTTTATTTCAGTTTGTCAGATTTTTGCTTGTATAGGTTAGAAATGTTGGAATACATGCAGTGGCTCACATTCAGTATGCAGAAACCCTGTTGTTCTTGTACACTTAAATATGAATGGACAACATGATTATTAATTACATTTCAGTTTTGAAACAAATTCAAAAAGGAGTTAAATTCTTTCCATTGTTTGAAGTTTTAACAAATTATTCTTTCTCACCGGAAGTCAACGCGTCAGTAACATTTAGCCTAACATTTTCTTTACTGTATTTCATTGTATAGCTTTTCATCCCCGGTGTCAATCGACTACTAAACTGCTCTTATTAGAAAGCTCATCTGTTTGATGGGGTTGTGGTCCAGTATACTGTGCATGTTTGACATAATCGCCATGAAAGGTGTACAGTAGTAGGAGACCCTACCTGTATTTTAATAGCTTGGTGCTAGAAGGACAATATATTTATATTTTATTGTATATTATTCGTTGTCTACTTTAATGTGGACAGTACTGATTCATAATGCAAGCTTGAAATGGGATCTTTCACTTCTATAGTGTATGTTCCAAAAGTTGATGTTGTGGTTCTTTCGTCAGAAACTATCTTGATATTTACTATTCATAATTTGTTTGGAGTGGCCAAGTATTCTGTTGCAGTCTTGATAAACTATTCGATTGTTCCTTCTCCCTGGAGCATTTAACATTTACCTCGCATTATTATCAGGTAATGAGCGGTTTCGTCATTCAGGAGACTGTCAAAATATTATCGCAAACTACACAAAGGATTTGAGGTTTTCACGAAGATGTGAACATTGATAATCTTCTGAGTTGTTGTATCTTTGGCTCTGTGCCAACGTTTCAGATGAATTTACTGCTTCCATCAAAAGGGCTAAAGTTCGGAGATTTCGGAGGTGGATGATTTATGAAGAGATATATATCATTCAGACACAGGGATTGGTCAATTAGAGACCATAGGATTCAGGAGACAAAGTTTTATCCAAGCAGGAAGGTGGGTACAGGACAAAGAAGGAGAAATAGTGGCCCTTTTAGGGGACCAGAGACAAATGTCTGATCAGGAGGAAATTTCTTTCTTCATTCTTTTACGGTTTGAATGAACTGCTTCCATGACTTCCTCAGGGGGAACACATTCCTCTAATGTTTCTGGAATGGAGCTCAATCCATGCCACTTCCCATGTGACCCTGTCCATGTGTCTGGATAGCCTGGCCAGAATTCTAGTGCTCTTTAGCAGGATCTGGTGGCCTGTGTTGATACTGTGTTTTGACATGCCTGACTGATCCAGATGGTAAAGCCAGTTGTAGTAAAGGTGCTCCTTCACCATTGTTTTAATGGAACAGCTAGTCTGCTGAATATAAACCTTCCCACACTCACATGGGATGTTATAACCCCTTGTATTTCAAAAGATATGTAATCATTGATGGACTGGAGGAAATTCAAGACTTCCCTTAGGGAGATACCTACCATCTTGTTGAGTTTAGACAGAATTCTACTTGTACATCCTGCCAAGGAAAATAATCAAGTTTTCTCCGACCCATCAAGGATGACCTAGCCTTAAAACACCAGGTATCTGTAATATCCCCTGTGAGTGTGGGAAGGTTTATGTTGGACAGAGTATCCATTCTGTTGAAACTAGTGTCAAGGAACACCATCACTACAGCTCACCACAACTGGCTTCACCATCCACATAAGTCGACCGAGGCCGACCGGTGTTGACGTAGGTCACTAGGATTCCAGTAGCACAGACAGGATCATCAGGAAAGCTACAGAGATTGAGCTTCATCCTAGCAGCATCAATACAGAGGATATGTTCTTGCTGGGCAGGTGATGGAAGTCATAACCTGAAAGAACGAGATGAAAATTCTCTCCAAGGACAAAACTGCCTCTTGAGCTGACTGTCTTCCTTTCTTTGTCGTGTTCCCACCGTATAGACTGGTGCCCAGAATGGGTTCTTTACTAATGTCTCTAATTGATCAATCCGTGTTGTCTGTTCATCTCCTATCCCTAAATATACCGTCCACTTTCATACTGTCTTCACTTTAGCTATGATGGTAGAGGCAGTACTTTCATCTGAAACGTTGACACAAAGCCAAATACAGGTAGGACCCGATTTACGCCGGGGTTACGTTCCAACTACTCAGGGTCGTTAGCTGAAGCGGCGTAAATCGAGGAAGAATTGTAATGTATTGTACTGGCGGACGAGGAGAAAGCAACTGATGCCGACACTAGCGCCGCCTAGGTACCCGCTTCCTGTGCTGCGTTTACGCTTGCATTTTCAAATTTCCTTCTTATATTTGTTTCTTTTGTCATTATTATTTTAAAAGGGTGTTATGTGAAAAAGTGTCGTAAAGCGGGGCCTACCTGTATTGCACAGTGCAAGAACCTGCAATATCATTTATAAAGGATAAACATTATGAAATATAAATACTTTATGAACTTAATTATTAAAAAATATATGGACTGTGTCTGCTCAGAGATTAAGCGGTCAAGTCTTTCCAAATTATCAGTATTTTGTTCATGTTATTTTTTAGTATATATTTTATACCAAAAGTAATCAAATTCATTTGGTTTCTCATTAGTTTGTAGGCCAAGGAAAATATTGGGACTTAAAATTAATTATACTAATGATAAAGTATGTATATAAGTCATAAAGTAATTAATTTAATTTGAAAATGTTTGCATAAATTTTAACATCAGACCATAGATATCATACTATCAGAGTAGTTTGTGAGTTCGATCTCTAAGAACTTCAATGTTAATGGCTTATTGTAGGTCGACGGTGGAAATTCACTGTCAAGATAACAATCGGTCCATTACATTTTTACAGATTTTATCAGATATTTTAATCCTCTACACAATGTCCATAAAGTAGTAAATTTTTATATAACTGTTGTGAAATTCTGTCCTTCAGATGAATGTAATTATGATTTATAGAATTTTGAGTATTTTATGTTACTGGGATATAGAAGTCAAGGAATTTCTTTGTGTTTTGGTTAATCGGTTTCTTTAACTTAAAAATATCCCAGTTTTCACATCTTTAAGTGCACCAACTAGGGGGAAAAAGTGTCTTAAATCCTTCCACTTGTCACATATTAAATACTTATCATATTATACCCTTTGGATGAGAATTGCAGAGATATTCCAGTATCTTCCTGATATTTGCCTAAGTTTCTGAAATATCTTTCACCCGCAGTAATAGAAGATTGTTCACAGTCGCTAGCCTTGTTCATCATTATGATGCTATTTTCATTTCTCCTATAAATCTTATTATTCATTCTGTTGGCCACATTAGTATCACGTATTAGTGATAATTTTAATTAAACATTTAACAATTTCTATATACATCAGTGCCTCCAACAATATTGTATTTTCTCACTTATCTGCCAATTTTTCTCTACGTAGATCCTTGTAATGTGTACGTCTTGAATCTAAACAAACACGATTTCAAGACGTTTATGCAGCAGTATCTACCAAATGGTGATCTGCGTGACAAATTTTATCAAAAATAGAATGTACGAAAAACTTTTTAAAAAAAACTGGCTTGTTTAATGTGTATTTTGGTAGCGCTCCACACATTGAATTTCTGTTGTCATTTGTCAACCATATTCCTGAGATTATAAAGAGAAATCAAGTAAAGCACATAAAGGAAGAATTATATAGCATATATATTACATATATTTTGAATCCATTGCCATGTCTTAGTCCTCTTATTAATTGATATACTAGTATGGTTTTAAATATATCTTAAATTTTTAACATTTTTAAAACTCTGAATATTTATTTTTGTTGTACTGTAAATGGTTGAACAGAAGCTACTTCTCGTTTCATATAAATCAACCCATTATAAATTTAATTATGAATACGTATGTATAATTGAATGTGGAATTGGAAGCAATTTATAAGGTGAGAAAATTGTATAATTATGAGGAAGCATACATTATTGTTGCAGTGGCGGCTCGTATTTAAAAAAAAAAAGTAGTAGGGTTCTTATAGAAAATCTTAACATCATTTAATTTCATTGTAAAATATTTAATTTTGTATGAAGTATTTCATCAACGGAAATTGAAGGAGATTTATTTCACTTATCGTACGCCGTATTTTGCCATGGACTATTAACGGGTTAAGTATTTTGAAACATATCGTGACATTGTGTTTGTGTATTTAGACTATTAAATAAGACTCAAAGTCTACATTACTTTATAAACATTGTGTACTGTAGTATGGTGTTCTTTTTTACCTTTGTTTAGTGAGTGATGATGGTTTTATAAAAACTGAAACATGTTGTGTAAAAGATGTTCCAAAATGTAAATCGATCAATCGATATGGAACATCAATGATATTTTATTATCTTAATTATAAGAAATTTTAAATATTGTGATAAGACGGATTAAAATAAATAATTATCAGATTATAAGCAACATAAAATTATTTCAGATAATTCATTTGCATTCCGATGCATGTTATATAATGCAATAACATTTTAGATATTCAAAACAGAACTTAACTTGCCAGAATGTTTTCAGTCTCCCATTCCACCACATCCCACCTCAAATTTAAAACACTCGTATCTCCTCGGTGTTTTGCTACTAATATTTATGTGTTTTTAAAACAGATCAACAGTTCCCAGATGATTTATTAACAATTGACAGTGTAATATTTGTTATTCGTACTGGTTTATGAACACCAATGAATTCTATCTTGTAAGCTGTAGTTGTTTTATCAGTTTTTTCAAGATGCGTCAGATAATTAGGATGTTTTGTATTTTGCATAATATAAACAATGATCAGTTCATTCATCTGAAGTCAAAATTTATTACGCAATGATATACCGAAATACCAAATTATTTTGTGACTAGACTGCACGCTGTCAAGTTTTAAAAGTCGATTAGTTATTCGGCAGTATGCCAGGTATCTCATTAATGTTATTATATTTTTAAAAGAAAGATGCATTTATAATAATTTTGTGTTACTGATTTTGTACTGTATGGACAAAATTATTTTCAATTGGTTATGATTTAAGATAGTGTAGTTGCGTCATATTGTGACTTATGAAATTAAAATTAAATTATTTGGTTATTCCGTCAAATCACAATGTATTTAAAATAAGATAATTAAAATATCATTCTGTGTTCCATATCGAATAATCGATTTACAAATCGATTATTCGATATGGAACACAGAATGATATTTTAATTATCTTATTTTAAATACATTGTGATTTGACGGAATAACCAAATAATTTAATGGTTATGATTTGTTAATTTCTATAAAAATTCCATGTGTATACATTTTTATTTTTAATTCCTTATGTACTGATAAGTCTTATTTATGAACACAGAGTTGACCAGTGAGTTTAAGTTATTGGTCTTTTTAAAATAGGAAGATGGCTGTCTTCTGGGTTGTAGCGCCGTGTAATCTGGTAGAAGTAGATGAGTACTTATTGCCCCGATGATGGAAGACTTAAAGGTCTCTGAAACATTAGCAAACTTCTACCAGGCTACATGATGCTGCAACCCGGACGTCAGACATCTTTGTACTCACTGCCATGAGAACCTTACAGCCTGCTTTATTTTTCAAATAGTCTCGAATTTGTAGCCGTCTAAATATGTGTCAAAGTCAACGCACTTTGTTGCTTAAGATACATTCACAATGTGTAAAATTTTGTGATTTTGAAACTTACAGTAGTTTCTGTAGAATTTGTAATGTAAATTTAATATTTAATTTTGATTATCCTGACAGTTTGAGTATTCATTCAGTAGGATTCGTGTTCTAAATTCTGTTTTGAAGTCTCGATCTTCGTTTATTGAAACCGTTTGGGAACTGCTGAGCTTTAAATTATTCTCACTGCTTTTCAAATAGCTTATGCTTCTGACCGTAAGTAAGCTAGTTACTAAAAATCTGATTTTTTAGTATAATTTAATCAAGGTAAAAATCTAACACGGAAAAAGAATTTTTTTTTAAAAAAATCATGAAAGATTTGAGTTAGAAGTATTATCTCAGTTTCTGAATTGTTTGGTGATGAAAATCTTTTTTGCTTCTCACAATAAAAATCTATACTGTCCAGCATTGTTCTTTTAAACTTTATCATACATTTTTTTCTGTTTTGTTCATTCACTTTCGTCTATAAATCGGCTTGACGGTGGGACATTTTGTTGTCATATTTAAGAACCACTGCTGTAAACTTCTCGTCTCATTCAAACATGTTCAAAATTTCCCACAACACGACTTAGGCTGGCAATAAACCGTCTGGACGGGTGTTGTGGTGATGGTTATCAGTGGTAGTGGTTGATGGTAGTAGTTGTGATTGTTATCATAACCATTGCAGTGCAGAGACTAGACATCAGATGGTTTTCCTGGTGGTGGAATCTGAGGATAGCCAGCCTTGGTGCTGGTTGCATCTTGGTCTTCCAGTGATATGCAGCTTGAACCTTGTTCTGCGTTGAGTTGACAGTAATAGCTCAATACTGTTACTAGCTGACATAGTCCTGTACATGAAGACTGCATCTGTCATATTATCGTGCTGAATTATGGTACTTAGTATGAGGATGAATCGTGGTGGTGGCTGAGAAGCGATGAACTTTAAATAAAAGTATGCCAAGTGTTGTTCGCGATTGTAATCTCGAGACTTGCGAGGAATTCTGGAAGTCCGAAGCGTTAAAGTCAGACGCTATCTTTCCTCCTTTACCCCCACGAGTCTCAAGATTACGGTCGCGAACAGTATCTGGGACTCATAACACACAGATGAAGGGACAGTTATGATGAAACATGTTATTTATTACATTATATAGTGTTCTGTCTGACGTCAGGTCCATGTGAACAGGATCCTTCCATCCTTTTCTCTTCTCGGACTGGGACCTGTTCATATACGTTCTTGGCAGATGATCCAGAAGTGGTTTGCCATTGCCTTCTTCTGTGTGTGAATGGAGTAATTGTTGGGATGCCACGGAGGAAAACTCCGTGATGCCTAGACCACGGCCTTGCCCAACACAAGTTATAAATTCGGGCACCGCCGGGAATCGAACCCGAGACCCCAGGATTACAAGGCCAGCGTTCAAACCGCTAGACCACCGTGGCGGGATGAGACATGTAAGATATTAAAAAAACTGTAAGGGAATGATTATGATATGTATGCATTAATAATTGCAGAATAAAAAAACAACAACAACTAAGAAACATTAGAAAACATCAAAATATATAAATTCACTCACGATGAAAGGAAAATGATTTTTAAATCAGTAATACCATTCAAAAATGTTTCTATGAATTAATAAAGGTGTTTTAGAAGACCAATTTAATGTTAAAGTTTAGGTTGTAAGCAGTAAGTCAGGACATTCTGAATCATACTGGGATAAATAAAAATATTTTAGCACATTATATTTGATGGCTTGTGTTTCTAGAGACTTGATAATTGTTAGGAACAGGTAGTTAAGCCTAATGCTGTGTAATTCATGATGGTAATAATATGTATATGACAGAAAATCAGATGGCATCATGAAGGATTTGTCATAATGTACCTCAATTCATGAAATCAGGTCATAAAAATTAAATTACACAAAAAAGGAAAGGTAGAAACACATGACAGGAAGGTCGGAATGGAGATTGAAGCCGTGTGTACAACATTGCAAGATTTTGTAATAAGTAAAGAAAATTAGGTGATCCGCATTCATGGATAAACCTAGAGCAATGATTTACAACTGGATCATTTATTGTGAGGGCGTAGATGTTGGTAGAAACACCACGATTTACTTACGAAAGAGGATGAACATTCCGGTGGCAAGTAAGATGGCTACTTTTTTTTGATCCATTGGATTGCAAACAGTTATCGAGGCCAGCACGATGATGAGTTCGCTTATCGTAAAACCAATCCATGGCAGCAGACTCTGGCGTACGACCTGACAACAAGAAACATTCAGAAATCTGTATGCAAATAACTGCAGCAACTGGCAGTTATTTTTTGATGGATCACTGAGAAGATTCATGTAAAACAGTTGATGGAATTCAACTTGTTTTGTGATTAAAATAAGTGTTTTGAGTTTTTGTCAAAAAAGTGATAACTGAAATGTGATCGGACCTTTTATCAAGATTATTAGAAGAACTTGACGTTTGGAGAAAGTACTGTCTACTGTTGTGGTCTTCAAGCGTGAAACAAGGATCAAATGATCTGATGGAAAACAGCAGAGGCCCTGAGATTGAAGAACGCAGCCTCTCTGTGCGCGTGCGCTGGAAGCTGCTAGATGTTTCGGCATGTTTCATTTTAAAGAACTCGCTATCAATGATTTATGTTACAGTATCACTGAATCAACAACACTCAGGAGTCCCAAAAGATTTCTCTCCTTCATATTAATTGTTTTATGCAAATAATAGATTTGTTATTATCATTTTTAAGGATTTATTATCTGTCTTCACATCATAATTTTACATTGCAGTGAGGTTATATTTTATGTAAGATTTGAGGTTTTCACAGCGGTGAGTATGAAGATTTCTGTCTTCTGGGTTCAACGATTCATCGCCCTGATGACGGAGGCAGTATGACCTCTGAAATGTTGGTAAACATCGACCAGACTACACAGCGCAACAACCCAGAAGACAGAAATCTTCATACTCTGATGATGGAGGCAGTATGACCTCTGAAACGTTGGTTAACATCTACCAGACTACACAGCGCAACAACCCAGAAGACAGAAATCTTCATACTCATCGCCCTGATGACGGAGGCAGTATGACCTCTGAAGCGTTGGTTAACATCGACCAGACTACACAGCGCAACAACCCAGAAGACAGAAATCTTCATACTCTGATGATGGAGGCAGTATGACCTCTGAAACGTTGGTTAACATCGACCAGACTACACAGCACAACAACCCAGAAGACAGAAATCTTCATACTCTGATGACGGAGGCAGTATGACCTCTGAAACGTTGGTTAACATCGACCAGACTACACAGCGCAACAACCCAGAAGACAGAAATCTTCATACTCTGATGACGGAGGCAGTATGACCTCTGAAGCGTTGGTAAACATCAACCAGACTACACAGCGCAACAACCCAGAAGACAGAAATCTTCATACTCTGATGACGGAGGCAGTATGACCTCTGAAGCGTTGGTTAACATCGACCAGACTACACAGCGCAACAACCCAGAAGACAGAAATCTTCATACTCTGATGATGGAGGCAGTATGACCTCTGAAACGTTGGTTAACATCGACTAGACTACACAGCGCAACAACCCAGAAGACAGAAATCTTCATACTCATCGCCCTGATGACGGAGGCAGTATGACCTCTGAAGCGTTGGTTAACATCGACCAGACTACACAGCGCAACAACCCAGAAGACAGAAATCTTCATACTCTGATGATGGAGGCAGTATGACCTCTGAAACGTTGGTTAACATCGACTAGACTACACAGCGCAACAACCCAGAAGACAGAAATCTTCATACTCATCGCCCTGATGACGGAGGCAGTATGACCTCTGAAACGTTGGTTAACATCGACCAGACTACACAGCGCAACAACCCAGAAGACAGAAATCTTCATACTCTGACGATGGAGGCAGTATGACCTCTGAAACGTTGGTTAACATCTACCAGACTACACAGCGCAACAACCCAGAAGACAGAAATCTTCATACTCTGATGACAGAGGCAGTATGACCTCTGAAACGTTGGTTAACATCTACCAGACTACACAGCGCAACAACCCAGAAGACAGAAATCTTCATACTCTGACGATGGAGGCAGTATGACCTCTGAAACGTTGGTTAACATCTACCAGACTACACAGCGCAACAACCCAGAAGACAGAAAGCTTCATACCCATCGCCCTGATGATGGAGGCAGTATGACCTCCGAAACGTTGGTAAACATCGACCAGACTACACAGCGCAACAACCCAGAAGACAGAAATCTTCATACTCTGATGACGGAGGCAGTATGACCTCTGAAACGTTGGTTAACATCTACCAGACTACACAGCGCAACAACCCAGAAGACAGAAAGCTTCATACTCATCGCCCTGATTATGGAGGCAGTATGACCTCTGAAACGTTGGTTAACATCTACCAGACTACACAGCGCAACAACCCAGAAGACAGAAAGCTTCATACTCATCGCCCTGATTATGGAGGCAGTATGACCTCTGAAACGTTGGTAAACATCGACCAGACTACACAGCGCAACAACCCAGAAGACAGAAATCTTCATACTCTGATGACGGAGGCAGTATGACCTCTGAAACGTTGGTTAACATCTACCAGACTACACAGCGCAACAACCCAGAAGACAGAAAGCTTCATACCCATCGCCCTGATGATGGAGGCAGTATGACCTCTGAAACGTTGGTTAACATCGACCAGACTACACAGCGCAACAACCCAGAAGACTGAAATCTTCATACCCTGATGACGGAGGCAGTATGACCTCTGAAACGTTGGTTAACATCGACCAGACTATACAGCGCAACAACCCAGAAGACAGAAATCTTCATTATATTTTAACTTAAAATGCATTATGTGTTTTATTTGAAGCCAGCGCTGTTACAAAAAAAAAAGTTTCATCTAGTGTTCGACCTTTAAGGCCCAGCAGTGGTATCCCTAGTTGATCCACCCACCTTACATCTACAAGGCTTGTACTTATGTTCTAATTACTGTCATAAGTTACAGTTTTGTACAAAGTGATACAGGGCGTAACAATACTTCGCCAGCTCTTGTTTGATGTAAGTCATATGACGAAGCAAAAGTGAAAACTAAACAGTAGGACTTCGTGGGAAGTTCGTACTCACCATTATAGAACCATATATAAGAGCAATGCTGGTCATGAGATGTAACGTTATCATGGCAATGGATACGTGTAGCGCATTGACCATCACTGCAAAACAGAACAACATGTCTGAATCAGATCATCCTGTACGAATTACAAGGGACTGCAATTTGACTTAATGTCCCTATGAAATGGAGTTGTGTGTGTAGTTCTTTGTCAAGAATTCTTTTCTGTAAACATTCTCATAAAACTTGATCTGTAAAAACAAACGTTCAGTTCTAAAAACTCTCGTGAGAGTGCAGGTCATTTGCTAGGAAACACGCCAGAAAATTTACTTAACCAGAAATATTTGTTCTCTGCTGTAAGCATTTCTATATACGTTTCAGGACTTAACACCCTGATGATAGAGGCAGCAAGCACCTATGAAATACTGGAAAAAATGTTATAAGAGAAAACTGTTACAACCCAGAAGACAGCCATCTGATAAATCATTTATTAATGACAATGTAATATTTTCAAGACTTTTTTAGAACATAAGTTGTGATACAGCGATGTTTCATATCTGACCTAGTGACATATGCTGACCATCGTGCAAGCGAATTTCGTTTTTGCTGTTATGGTGTGGTGGCAGGACATACACTGATCCGTTATCGTCATTTGCAGAATTGCATGATCTGCCACCATCGTTTTCCTCGATGTCGTCTTCCAATATGGCCGTAATCTCTTGTGCGTGGATCGTTCCCAGGATCAGCAGGAAGAAGCCGATGGCTGACATAAGCTGGTAAGAACAATCAGTTGTAACAACTTAACTTCTCTGGAAGGAAATAACTCCTGTAAAATTTGCAATCCCCTTAAATGTATTTCCTGATCCTTATTTGCATTGTACAGATCAACCTCAAAGCTTCTCCGAATGTAACTTCAAAAAGAGACGTACATTATAAATCTCGTGAGTATTGCTTTCACTTTTTCATTTGTTTTTGTTTTTGTTTCAGTTTTATGTATGAGTATAAATACAGTTCATATACGGAATGTTATAATCAGATTTCGTCACAATAATTATTATTAGTGGTGATTCAACTAATGATGATTTGACTCACCAGATCTATGACAGCAATCAGCATCGTGCCTTGTCGCAACGTCAACACATAACAGCAGCTTCGGAGAAGTACAGCCATTTTGATTTACTCGAGCCGAGTCAACCTGTAATGTTACTCTAACCTACAAATTGCATACACAGTTCTGTTATACCGTCTCTGTTTCTTGTATCAGAATTATGTTTGTCATTTGTTTTGTTTATTTTTGTTGTATTGCGATTACCTGTGGTGGTTGTAGGACCTGCCAGAGAGACCCACTGCGTATAACGCAGCTCTGGGAGGTCAATACAACCTCACTTTTCGTATGCTGCTTAGAAAGAGTTCTTCAATGAATATAAAAACATTTAATTTTCTGAACTTGGAGAGAACTTTGTAAGCACCAAATACATATTTTCATCCGAGATGAAGCCTCTCTCCACTTATCCGCTGAAGAAAGGGTCGCTGGGTGGATACCTGTTGGATAAAAGTCCAGGTAAACCCATTTGGATGATATGGCGAAGAGAAATGCATTCAACAATTCAGATGAAAACCCTAAAATAAGAGAGCACTTGGAAGACCTAGGTGTAGATGGAGTATAATATTAATACGGAATTTAGATAACTAGGGTTTTAAGATTTGTACTTGATTCATCTGACCGTTAAAGTTCTATAAAGATTCAGGAATTTCTTGAATAGATGAACAACTATCAGGTTTCGAAGAAGGATTTATGGAGTTAGTTTTTAGTGTAAAATTATAAATTGTTGAAGAAGCATGGACCTGTCTCCCCCTTATTTAATTAACGATTTGTCGTATAAATTGAAGTTTCGGATCAATAATGTAATTTTAGGTTATAAATTACAGGGAAGTTGTGATATTTTTACCCCCTGGTATAGGCTACTAGTTGAGTTTGCGTGACGAAAATATATTTAGCATATTAATGTGGTGGTTAAAATGAATTCCCAAAAGCTATTATTATACTTCTGTGGGCCTATAAGTAAAAGTTCAAATGTTTAATATTTTTCGAAAAAAAGTATATTAAACATTGGAAACCGCCTCCATTTTGTATCGAACGATATTCGATTGCTTGTACTCGATTCAGAAGACCGGCGGCCATACTGAATGCGCTCATTCAGTGTTATCGATGAAACCTAACCTTAAAACGAGTAGATTTATCTGCGCTAAGTACGAAAAACCGAAAGACTTATTATATCGGTGTTTACAAGATCATGCCACTGGACCGTATCCTGAAACAGATAATTACAGTCCACATTCTCAAATCCTTTATCGTATGATTTATTTTAATCTTGTATGTCCATTGTCTAAATCTCATTGTAATTTCTTTCATTCAGATTTTTTAAGACAAAACCTTTTGTGCATATCTCAGCCCTCTCGTTAAATAAACTTCAATCTGACATTCACTCCGTACAAGGTCGATCCCCGACGGGGGCAGAGGATTACGTAAGAGGATCACACTAATAAAGAATTTAATTGAATTACTGGTAATGATAGTAATAAAAATAATAATGATGATTGAATTAAATTAAATAAGTATATATTAAATCTTGTCCGTCTAATCACAATAATTCTTATTAAATATTAAAATATTACAATAATTAACATTTAAAATATTTAAAATATTAAATGATGTTCTTTATCGAAATATTCGATTTACATTAGACCATCATTTTTCATGTTTCACGACATGTTTCAGTTCCTAAAAGAAACATCCTCAGGTGTATATAATTATATAAAGCTTCAAAACGATAAATAATTCAAATACAATTTTCATACATTATGCCAGCGTACATTTTTATCAGATTTTTACCAGATATCAAATGATGTTCTTTTTCAGATTTTTAGATTTTTGTATTTGAATTATTTATTGTTATGAAGCTTTATATAATTATATACACCTGAGGATGGTTCTTTTAGGAACTGAAACATGTCGTGAAACATGAAAAAATGATGGTCTAATGTAAATCGAATATTTCGATAAAGAACATCATTTAATATTTTAAATGTTAATTATTGTAATATTTTAATATTTAATAAGAATTATTGTGATTAGACGGACAAGGTTTAATATATACTTATTATATCACAATATGACGCAACTTTACCATCTTATAAATTAAATCAGTTTGACGTAAATGATAATAAAATATGAAAACATTCGAGGAACTAAATAAGATAATTTATATAATTAGAATGGTAACACTCAGTGAGTGGTAAGTTCGGGAGGAGAGAAGGGGGGAATATATATATATATATGTTGAATTTAATTAACATCTACTATAAGGATAACAACACAGTTGTTATAGAATGTTTTTAATGGAAGTAATTTTGTTTAAAATATTTCGAAGTCCCCACAGACACCATAACAGCTGATATGTATCTAGCAGGACATTTCTGAATAGAATAGCTGAAAATGAAGGCAGAAGTGGCTCTACAACAACAACAATAGTAATAAAAATAATAATAAACAAAATAATTTTGCTGTACAGTAAATTTTTGAGCCTGAAATACGCCTACATTTCGACGAAGTAGTCGCAGTGTTAATAATATCAACGAAAACAGAGTGCTGCACTACCGATCGAATTAATTATCTACGCCTAATATTATCAAAGCAATTAATAATGGTAATGTTCTTGCCTTCAGACTTCCGAAGCTTTGCTGTAATAGAGTTGCTGGATTCGTCAGCGAAACACGTCCTTCCTCGGGCCCGTCTTCCTTGTCACAGCGACGGAACCCTGGCGAACTGCGTCATTTCGGTCTGAGCAATCAATACGACGTCGGATGCTCCAGCTGCGCTGGGGGGAGGGGGGAGAGGCGTCTGCACCTCCCACACCTTCCCAGGGACTCAATCCCCGTTACCTCACAAATCGGGAATCAGAATCTTTCGTCTGTTTCTGGGTGATGATTCTGTTTTTTCCGTCGACATCCACCGTACCCATCTTGAAGGCAAGCGACTACCCAGCGGTCCTCGCCGATAGTCTAGTCGTTTCGCCTTGAAGATGGACAAAATTATGATCTCCGAAACTTCTGAAATACTGTGAGATGATAAAGTTGCGTCATATTGTGATAAATATATATTTGTTTAAATCTTTTCAGTCTAATCACAATAAAATTTCTATTAAATATTAAAATATTACTATAATTAACATTTAAATATTTAAAATATATTAAATGATGTTCTCTATCGAAATGTTCGATTTACATTAGATCATCACTTTTTTACACGACATGTTTCGGTTCTAAAAGAACCATCTTCAGGTGTATAAAATTATATAGAATTAAATATAATTTCTTAAATGCAACTTTTAGTCAGATGATTAAATATTTAAATGTTAATTATAGTAATATTTTAATATTTAATAGAAATTTTATTGTGATTAGACTGACAAGATTTAAACAAATATTCTGAAATACATTTGAAATTTTTTATCGAGTTATTATTGTGGAAGGGAGCACGTTTTTTCCCTGATGATTACCATGTCAGTAGCTCAATTATATCTCAAAGTGGACTTATGTCGTTTTGCTTGTGACCCATTAAATTGTCTGATTCAAATAGAAACACCTTCATTGAAACTTTTCCAAAAAAAATTTGTCGGAAATGTGGAATTTTTGTACGCACTGGATCGTACGTTGGGCGTAGGACCACTTAGTTACCTGAAGTAGACATTTTTATTGAATTTATTTTCTTTCAGATTAATTTCTGAGAATTACAGGGGACGTGCAGATGGAATGATGGCTCCTCTGCTGGATGACACTGGTAACTCCGTGCTTCCATGGCAACGGTCTGTCGGGCAAAACGTGTGGGCGATTCCGAGGGCTCCAGAAGGCTTGAAGGGCGCGGGGTCGACAAAACCTGCACCAGTTTTCAAAAATTTACGTATATTCGCTACCATTCAGTAACTCTGAATTTCGCCCACGTTATATTTATGGTTTTTTTTATCATTTTTAAAAGGAAATGGTGAAACCTCACCTGAAATTTTGCTTAACAGCGCCCGGGCAAGTGTACGTTATTTTTAAATAAGGGAAAATAAAATTTCAATTATTTCTTCATGCATCTTCTCATTATTTCCAAATTTATTTCCATCTAATAGAGAAAATATAATATTAATTATTGACTTTTTATAGTTAGTATGAAATAAGCAAATTATAACATAAAGTAATTCGCTTTGTATTTTCTTCAACTACCAACAATGTATAAATATCGAACAACAATAGTCAGTGTACAACAATCTAAGAAAATTATTGGAATTTATAAACGACGCCTGTAACAATGTTGTTTATTGTAACAATACTGGCATAAAAATTAACATTGTTACGTCATAATTTTCGTCGGCATTGTTGTATTAGTATACAGGTGCGCCAAAAATACCCGTAAGTTCAAATTAGAACCGTTTTTTATGTTTTCTGCGGAAAACAAATGTTTTAATTTGATTTAGACTTTTAATATGGAAAGAGAAGGCCACACAATGGCTGTAAATTTGTTTAAAAAAGGTTTTAAGGCAAAAACAATATCGAAGATGGCCAAGACGTCACTCATCTGATCTGATCGCTATGGACTTCGCAGTTTGGTCAATTCTGGAGCAAAATCTCCTCTTCAAGATACTCTACAGTGGATCAGCTGTACAAATCCTGGGATGAAATAAACGTCGAAGATCGAGCATTGTCATTAATTTCACGAAACGTCGTGATGCTTATATTAAATTTAAAGGTGGCCTTGTAAGCCTGGGGTCCCGGGTTCAATTCCCGGTGGTGCTCAAATTTATAACTTCTGTTGGGCAAGGCCGTGGTCTAGGCAACACGGAGTTTTCCTCCGTGGCATCCCAACAATTACTCCATTCACACACAGAAGAAGGCAATGGCAAACCACTTCTGGATCATCTGCCAAGAACGTATATGAACAGGTCCCAGTCCGAGAAAAGGATGGAAGGATCCTGTTCATATGGACCTGTCGTCAGACAGAACACTAAATAATAATAAGATGAGGTTGTCTAGCGGTTAGAACGCTGGCCTTGTAATCCTGGGGGGTCTCGGGTTCGATTCCCGGCGGTGCCCGAATTTATAACTTGTGTTGGGCAAGGCCGTGGTCTAGGCAACACGGAGTTTTCCTCCGTGGCATCCCAACAATTACTCCATTCACACACAGAAGGCAATGGCAAACCACTTCTGGATCATCTGCCAAGAACGTATATGAACAGGTCCCAGTCCGAGAAAAGGATGGAAGGATCCTGTTCATATGGACCTGTCGTCAGACAGAACACTAAATAAAAAAATATTGAACGTGTTTTATAAACACTTGTTTTAGTTAAATAAAACAAGTTTTGGTTTGAATTCTTTGATTATTCGTGGAGTTATCTCTTAACTATTCCGGGTATTTTTGGCTCATCCTGTATATTTATTTTTATCTGAAAAGAATGTGTATAGAACGACAATGGACAGTTTACATTGTTGTACACTCAGCTTTTATATTAACAACAATGTAATAACAAGTATTGTAATTTATAAACCACACCTGCAACAATATTGACTGAGCATGACGTAAGGGTCATTTCTCATTGCTTATGCATGCAGTATAATAGACGGTATAGACCGTATTGCACTCCATTACTTTACCAATTGTTACGTCATAGTTTCCTTAGGCATTGTCGCATTAGTATATATTGGAGTGAACAATCCACTTTCGTCATTGTGGAAAGAGTTGAGCTGTGAATCGCTTGTGGTAGAAGTGTGTTGCAGACGAGATATTTTTGTGCTTTTAAAAGTCTTTCACAATAACCAAAGTACTTACTTATCTTCTGTGAATTACTTAGAAATTCCTATTGAAGAAAGAGTGAGGTTAGTGCATCCTATTTATTATAATTGCTTATAACATTTACAGGTTTTCATTTACATTTGCGAACTCTTGGAAGAGAATTAGGCTTGTCTTCTTTCTAAAACAAATTCAATTTTTGAAGTAAATACGTCAAAAATGTTAATAAAGATTAAATTTACAAAATTAATTAAGAAAACTAAACCAAAGTTACAATTCCTTTATGGAAGAAACATTGTTACGTCATAGTTTTCGTCGGAATTGTTGTATTGACGTCAACAATAGGAAAGAACAGCTATGAATAGCTTGTAAAAGTATTGCGTTGTAGACGAGATAGTTTTGTTCTGTTAAAAACCTTTCAGAATAACCCAAGTACTTATCTTATATAAGAATTATTAAGAAATTTTTGATACTGCCCTCCAGTCCTCCATTTTGATTAAATTGTTTGTTGCCAGTGGACATTTAGGTCTCTTACTTTTGAGAAGAGGGTGAGGTTCCTTTTTATTAACTTCTCTAGACTTTATTACCCCAATAGTTGGCTCCCATGGTTAAGCTGGTGTCCCTCATACTATGCTACTGAAAAAGCTCGGTGCTTAAGGACTTAAATGTACATTCGAATTTTGAGCAATTTTTTCGCACCCTTGTACAGAGTATTAGCAGCTGAAATTTTGTGAACAATTATTACTAGATGGGCTCTGTAGACGAGGAAAATTTCAGGTTAGGTTTCGACATTCCCTTGTTAGAAAAAAAAACTACTGTTTCCCTAAATACTACAAACCAAGTTCTCTTCGTAATGGATAAGAATTGTCTTTTCGATGTAGGAAGCGAACAGAGGTACCATGACAATTTTCTTTTTTTAATTTTAACTGTTTATTATTTCAGGGCAGTTTGTTTAACTGTGATTAATATTTCTTCCACTACTGAATATTCACAAGTGCCTGTCTATCGCAGTCCTTGAAGGAAATACAAACGATGGATTCAAAGAGGTATGATCATCACATTCAATTTCATGAAAATTAGTCGAAGATCTAAAATTTTATTGTGGTCAAACAGATACATGGCTATTTCGCGGAACTTTTTTGACGTAAATACGTCTATATGGAAGGGTCATTCCTCAAAAAAGTGTTACGAAAAAGTTACAGAAAAATGTGTAAGATCCATATCAACAATGTGTAAATATGGACCGACAACAATGGTCAGCTTGCGTGCATTGTTATGTTACTTAGGAAACGTCATCTGTTTACTCTGCATTGTTGTGTTACATTACTGCCGTCAACAATCCGCTTTCGTAACAAGATGGATGACATTGAAGATAACATTACATTACTTTACTTTACTTTACATTACATTACATTACAGAGACGTAAATATAATTTAAATACAGAGACGTATTTACGTCAAATTCTCCGGAACCGTGGTTCCACTGTAACTTTTGTTTGTGGGACTAGAATTGCTGGTTAAAATCGTTTTGAAAGTACAGGTAAGAATTCTTCTAAATTGGTTCCTCAGGATTGAAGGGGCATGATTGTTATTACCTGGTCCATGTCTTTTAGTTATTCTTGTTCGGAAGTTAATTAGATGTGTATGAAAAGCATTCTGGGAAACCTAATTGTCGATAGGTGTGAAATCGATCCACAGCAAATCGCATACACCAGAGATACGAAACGCCTAGCTGGTGTCTTTTGTTCAGTGTTGGTATCATTGCATTTACAGAAATTAAGGACAAAATTACGACACTAACCTTAAGCAATGTTTTAAAGTTATGTTTACTTAATTTACAATCCATGCTGTGTGCTCAGATTGTCGAGTGATCGGGACAAAGCACCCGCTGTTCAGGAAATTGAAGTTCCTTTAGAAGTTGATACAGAACCCGAATCAACTCTGGGGCTGGAAAAGAAAGATGCATCACAAGAAAACGCAGATGCAGCAGAGGATGTAGTTACCAAGAAGTATGTAATTGTGATGAATAAGGATTTCCTTTTGTTTATATTTGTCACACACATCGCTATTTATTTATGGGGTGCTTCCTGCACAAAAGAACAAAAAAAGTCTATGTAAATTTGGGTCCTTGGGACACTTCATCTTTTGATTGTGGCCCATTTTATTTTGGAAGGAATTTGAAATCGTCACATAAATAATTTATTTTGTCAAAGAAATACATAAACTTTGCTGCTGTTTCGGACGCAAGTGACTATCTTCATGACCAACTTTTGTTAATTCAATGATAATCTCTGAAATGACCACAGTAATTTTTAAGTCACAACAGTTGGTACTCAGGTTGAACAACTTTAGTAACAAGTGTCACCAACTCAGTTCTTGGCATATATTCTCTATTAAGCATGATTGATATAATTGGAGATAATTATGAACAATTAATCTTTTTGACCCATTATATTATTCTAAGCAATACTCCATATATAACCGATTAAGGTGAAGAAATTTGTAAATTAAAATGTAGGTTTCACTGATGTTGATCTGTTTGTGTGGTAATGCTGGTGCGGAAGATCTCGTTGTTTACAATCAATGTATCATGGGGTTGTCAAAATACGATGAAATTTTTTTAGGTATTCTTAGAGAAAAGGGGCATATACTGCCGTTTTTAGACTCCGTATTTGGTTTCTTATACAGATGGTAATATGTATATGCAGTATCATTATCTGACATCGTTCCGTAACTGTGTTGTTCCTTTCCTAACCTGTATGCTCTGTCATTGGTAGTTGTGGAATTGTCGTGAAGGGATTTTGAAATGAAAAATTACGCTTATGTGTTTTGTCAGGTACCAAGTTGAGTGTAAGAAAGGGTAATTTTTGTTGAAATTCCTGTTTTGTAGGTTGATTGGTGAAAGCTGTCCATTTAACTGTTTTATTAAAGGATGAAAATTGAACTTTGCACACTGCATTTCCTCCATTCATTTTAGAGAAGTCCAGTTATCTTTAGTTTTATTTATTTTGTTTTAAGTGAAAGTAAAGATTGTAAATGTATATACAGTGCTGATTTTCATTTGATCTCAGTGTAATGAATTGGTGTTGATAAGGAATTTAATGAAGAGGTGTTGCAAGTTTGAGATGAGACCAAAATTAGAATTTTATTTGAAACTCAATATTCCATAATACTGGTATATTAGGCAGGCAAATAATAGACTTTGGAGACAGGGTGATAATATTATAATGTTGCAGGTTTTATGTTTCTACTGGGTTAACAAAATGTATCAGGAACTGCTGTAGGTTAGGAACATATGCATGCTTAGCAGGCAAATGTCTTTATTTAGGAATAAAAGGCTCAGGCACAGAGAAAGCTGGGTTACTGTGATTTACCTCACAGTATTTTGTATTGTCATGGCTTATCTGCAATAAGAGGGAGATTTGTAAATGTGATTCAACATCATGAAGCATGTTTAATAAATCATGGAAAATTTCTCTTACAGTACAGATTTTTATCAAATTCAGGATGATGAAGCAGATAAAATGGGCTTTCCACCAGGAGTGGCTCAAAATTGTATGCAGAAAATGTATAAGAAATGGGAAAAGCAGGCAAGACAAGATCATGAAAATTACTCTAACAAAAGGTAAAAATCAGTATATATTGTTGACTGATTTCTATGTCCCCTTTTGCTCACAAGATGCATTGACACAGTCACAGACACTACTCTGATGATGTTAAGACAAGTCCATTAGCTCATATTTGGACATTTAATTTATTTTACTTTACTTCACAACTTCAATGTACATTACATTACTTTACTTTAAATTAGTTTAGTTTATTTTAAAAAAATTAAAAAAGCATATAAAAATTGGACAAAAAACCTGAAAGGATGAGACCACTTTCAGGTTTTTTAAAAGACGAGAAGTTTCTTCACTGGCTGATCTCTTATTAGTGTCTCAAGACAGACTCAGCTACATGGAGTTAGTTACTTGTTACTCTATGTATTTGATTTATCAAGCATAAAGAGAACATGAATTCTGCACCAAATTTGATATGTGAGTGACGTGCATAGTTGGAGGACTGTAAATTTGTCAGGCGGGATCTATGGGAGATAGGAGTTGAAGGAGATTGGATTTTGTTAGCCCAGGACAGGGTCCGATGGAGGGCTTTGGTTAATTCGGTGATGAACCTTCGGGTTCGGTAAGCCATCTAGTTAGTTACACATAGTGTCATATTCTCAACAGTTGATGCTGAAATGCAAAATAGTCTCTTAACCAATGCTGTCTGCTCCAGATATGGAGAATGAAGACAATTCACCTTTTAGCAAAGGTCTGTCAATGTCCCCATGCTTTCAGCATTCCTGGCATGGCGCTTGTCCCTTTTTAAAGTTTTAAAGTTATGTTTACTTAATTTACAATCCACGCTGTGTGCTCAGATTGTCGAGTGATGGGGACAAAGCACCCGCTGAAGGGAATGATACAGAACCCGAATCAACTCTGGTGCTGGAAAAGAAAGATGCATCACAAGAAAACGCAGATGCAGCAGAGGATGAAGTTACCAAGAAGTATGTAATTGTGATGAATAAGGATTTCCTTTTGTTTATATTTGTCACACACATCCATAAAGCAAATGTCGATGTATTGTGGCATAAGATATGAACAGTTCTGTTCATCTGTTTTGTGTTTTTTTATAGGAGAAAGAGAAGTTTCAGTGACTTCATTTACGATTAAGTCAAGATATATCAACGTAATTTATTTTAAGTTTCATGGTCGTACTCTCATGGCTTGTGCATTATTTCCAGCAGCGTTCCTGAAGAACAAAACCCTCAGAGCGCAGGGGAGAGCTACAATGGGGCAATTCGAGACAACTACAGGTGGACACAAAGTATTCTTGATTTGGACGTCCAGGTATAAATCAGTTTCGCACTTTTATTAATGGCTACTTCAGAATTGAAATATTTTCCAGTATCTTTATTTATTATTTGTTTTTGCCCAAATTTGTCTGAGTGATTCTCTCAGGGGCGTCTTTCTTCCATGCGTCAGGAAACAATAAATGCATACACAATTTTGTTTAGAAAACTTTATTGAAATAGAGAAGATATAAAAAGATAATAATAAAATGAAACTTAACATAAGCAAGTTTTATGCGTGGGAGTTGCAATGAATTGATTTTGCACTTCGGTACACTAATAAATTAAATTATTCCCAAACGTAAAGAAAATATGTGTACCACCAGTCAGTATTTGTAGTCGACAAAGCGTGTCGCTTTATTGGGGTTTGACTGTGTTCATATCAAGAATAAGGATCCGTAGAAACGTCCACATTTTGACACTTTGGCAAGTGTCACCTGACGGCTGACTTTGCCGTGGAAACGGAGTTATTGACGGCAGTGCTCTGTATAATTTTCATGGTTCCCTATTCTTGACGTCGTACATTTGCCAGATTCCAGTGCCTGCTTACATAACCAAGGCTCGCGATGTGCATGTGAACATAACAGCCACATACTTGAGTGTGGCTATCAGAGGAGACGAGCCTCAGGAGTGGAAGACCCTAGTCGACGGCGAACTCTGCTGGCAAACCAACAAAGCCGACTCCATGTGGAGCCTCGAACCTGGCAAACATATTCAGGTTAGTGACACGTTCTTATGAGTCTTTTAATTTATTGTTATATGTACAGTTTAGCTCGAAAATCTAGGGGAAGAGTTCGGTTCAGAGGCCTATTCAAGGACGGTAGGATAATATTAAAATTGAATATTAAATTGGATATATGAGGGTGCATACTGGATTCATATGGCTCAGGGTAAGAACCAGTAGTGGACTTTTGTGAAAACAGCAATAAAAGTTAAGATTCCATAAGACGCAGGGAAATTCTTGACGAACCGAGTGGTTTCTCAAGGACTCTGCTCCTCGGAGTTTATTAGTTTAATGCATTAATACTTTTTAAGAAATGTTTTGATCTGGTGGACCGGTTGTAAGTCGCACGGCTTTCGTACCAGATTTCTTGAATGAGACTAGCTGGATCCGTTGTGGATTTTTGTACTTGCCTTCATCCTCATGTCGAGTAAAGTCAAAACTCTTTGGATGAATGCAGTTCTGGATCCTGCGCCAGCGTCGCCTCCATCGACTGATCTTTGGGAGTAAATTGGACAGGGATTGAAAGCGACTCCATTCACCCTTGCCAAGTGGGCAGAGGCCATAATATTGAAGAGTACACCTCAATTTAAATATTAGAAATAACAAGCTACGTCCTGAGGTATATCACGCAGAGAATATTCTCACGCGTCGATGTCTGTCTCTTGGGACGTAACACCATGTGGACCTGTAGTCTGAATCCAGCATTTCAGAGGATCTTACTGTCTTCATCTTGAGGACTGTGGCACTGTACCAATATTTCAAAGGAACATAATGTTCCCATCTACGTTAAGGCGGAGGAATCAGGTTTTAATGAAATGTTGGCGTCTTTCTATAAGTCGACACGGCAGTAAAAACCACCGTCACCACATTCGTGGCTTGTTTATTGCCATAAACAGTTGTGCCATGCATTTGCAAAGTTTAAAAGTAATAATATGTCGTCGTTTTAATCGTAGGTGCATTTTGAGAAAACCAAAGAAAGGTGGTGGGACGCTGTGCTCTTATCAGAACCAAAGATTGACCTTTCGAACATAGATGCTACAAGACCCATGGAGGACCTAGGGCAGGATGAACAGATGAAGATTCAGGAGTTGATGTGGAATCAGGAGCGCAAACGTCAAGGACTGCCAACGACTGACGAAATGGTAAGCCTTTTACTGTTAAATCATGAACAGACGTGGACAAAGCAAATTACTGGAATCGTTTAATGAGTGTTCTTCAAAATCTTTGCCGATAGGAAACGCAGAAACTCCTGAAAGAAGTGTGGAATGTGGAAGGTTCACCATTTTTGGGCACAGAGTTTGATCCGTCGCTGGTAAACGTTGGAAACAGTTCCCCGGCGATTCCAGAAGATTCCTCTGACTCAGAGTGAATTTTTGGAGAAGAAGGAAGATCATCTTGAAGAGTTGTTCAATCTTCTGTTAATCTTCAAATTCTTTATTAATTCTTTTCATGCAAAGTATTATCATGTATTTTGGATATAAATTTAAATTCACCGTCAGAGAGGCGGAGACAAATTTTTAAGTATTATGTTTGTGGATTATTGGTAATACAGTATTATCTTTAAAATTATTCATTGTCAGGACTTTTTCCACCATCTGTTCTTTAAAACCACGACGTTTCGGAGTCTGTTTCTTGTTCTGTCTTCAGGTGAGACTAGCTCTATCTAAGAGACCCAACAGATTAGGTACCTCTCACCGAAGACTGAGACAGAACCAGCCTCCGAAACGTCATGGTTTTAAAGAACAGACGACGGAGAAGGTCCTGACAATGAATAATTTGAAGTGTAAACTACTGTCGTCAAAACCCTTTACAATTGAAGTGTTATCTTTGCAGAGTGTAATTTTTTGTGAATAAATAAAAATTATAAAAATATTTTTAACTATATCTGCTACTTTTTGTGTTTGAGTGTGTAACACTGGAAATAATCTACATAAATCCGCGGCATCACGACGCAGAAAACCACAACCCACGAAATAGGATAGTCATGAATAAAAATAAAGATTTTGAAGAACACAATAATTTAAGAACAATCTACTTTGACGAATCTTAAATTAGGTCATACACGCTTTGTCTCACCCCGCTGACTCAATCGATACAACGGCGTCAACATCAATTAGTACTCATCCTGATCGCTAGATGGTACATGCGTACGATCAGCTTCGTTCTGCTACCGTCCCTACAGGGATGAACTTTTGTTGTGGATTGTACATGAGATTACCTCACTCTGTGTAAGTGACTCTCGTTATACGCGGCAATCGCGTTCCTGTAAATCGCCTTATTAAAACGGGAAACGTGTGATAATCGCCATATGAATCCTAAAATGGCGCCAGAACTTTTTTAATACGTCTTCAATTCTGGGTTTGTACCTAAAAATAAGCCACAACTCTAATTCCACACTTCGCTGTCTCTTGTCATCAGACTAATTTTGTCGTCCTGACGTAGTGTATGGAAGAAAGTGGGACTTGATGTGGTGGAGACAAACTCTCGGGCACAGTCTATGAAACCACACCTTTAAATGTTCCGCTTTCCCCCTAACAGTGAGCGAAGGTCTCTGATTGGCTCTTCGGTTGGTCATGTGACCCTTCAGGAATTCTCGCGTCGCTCCCCTGCCATTTCACCTGTGGCTGTTATGAGGGGCGGCTCGCGGATACACAGGTATGGCACGACCTAAAGTTGATGAGTACATTAATCGATTATTTTACTAGTATCGACAATGACAGTGTAACGCCGTTTGGACATATTGGTCGTGCCTCATTTAACGTTGTTTAATTTTTATTAGCTGCGTTACGAAACGGAGAGGCCAATTTATGTATAAGTTTTGAAATTTCAGCTGATTTTGACGAAACTTAGTTTCTCACGTTGAAGGAAGAACACAGATTGAGAATGTTTGAGAATGTTTGGACCTAGAAAGGGTTAAAATAGATAAAATTATACAATGAGAAGCTTCATAATCTGTACTCTTCGCTAGATGTTATTACCAAGATCAAATAAAGAAAGGTGAGGTGTGCGGACTTGTCGCCCTCATAGGGGAGATGAGAAATGCGTGCATATTATTGGTTGAAAGCTTGAAGGGAGGAGACCTAGACGTTGATGGGAGAATAATATTAAAACGAATTTTGATAAAACGGAATTGGACGGCGTGGATTGGCGTCTGTATCGGAAATGGTGTTGTTGTGATCGCGATAATAAACCTTAGCATTCCATGGGAGGCGGCTAATTTATTGAATGGTTGAGCGCACTGCCAACTTCCCGAGAATAACTCTGGATAAAGGTTTTGTTTCCTCATTCTGCTTGTACTTTCAAGGAAGTTTGTATCAAATATTTCTTTGTTTCAATTTATGGCATACCAACAGATTTCCCCTTGTCTGAACAACAGGAATGCAAACTGGGTCTGTTCTGCTCTAAAAATGTAGTGAAACGTGTTTTGTATTTGAGCATTTCTAGAATGAAATACGTCCTGCCTGTCGCTACGAATACCTGCCCACTTTCAAGGTCATTAGTATTCGTGTTCCAGCATGATATCGTAATTTGTCATTTCTGAATAAGAACTGTCAAACATAACGAAAATTGACTATTGGTTTCCAGAAATATTACCGGGGGGGGGGGGGGGATATGTTGGACCTTGGGTAGAACTCAAACCCAGGGTAAGCAAGTTGAAGGCTTAGTGAACCTCTCGTTGGGCGCAGTCGTGAAGTTCGTGTCGCCCTATAGGGAACTCGTCCACCCTGCTGCGGCCTCTAGCGGCCGTGGCGACTGGAAAGGAATTCAGCCAGGTAGAACTGGAAATGTGGCAGGTACGAGCCAGCAGCGAGTAACATTTCTTCAGTCAGTGAAGATGCAGTGAAGTGTTTGGTTGTGTCAAGACAGCGAGGCGTATGAACTGTAATTTATTTTATAAAATTTCAAGTGTGTGTGTGAGTGTTTGTGTTTGAAGAGTGGATTTATTGTATTTTTGTCGTGGTCGAAAGTATTAGTCGCAAGAATTATCCCCCCCCCCTAAGTTTTTGTCATAGTGAAACGTAAACATTTTGTTGTTCTTCTTCAACTGAGAAACGATGCCTTGTTCGGCGGTCACCTTGTCTCTGGCGACAATAACAGCCATCGTGGCTGTTGCACTGCTAGCCATCGCCTTTTCAACGGATAACTGGATGTACATCGAAGTCAAACGGGCACAGATTCACCAGGTGAGTTTAATTGTTGCATTCATGTAATCTATCTACTTTACTCCCTTAATTTACGAATTAGACCAGGTGCTGGTTATACGTTTATATACGTACATGTGGCAAAGTCTATTATTGTAACTCTGTCACATGTCCTTGTTTTCGAAAAACTCTTCATCGCCATTTTGTCGGTAATGTAGTTCTACGCCCGTTTTACTCCATCGTTTGCCTATGCTGATTTTCCTGTCATCTATAAGCAATATTCCCGTTCCTGGTGAGACCTAAGGCCCTATTTAGTTCAAATATTTGGGAAAAAGGAACACATCAACATTGCGTTCATGCATACGTACGTTAAGAGCGTTTTTGTTGCGAGATCTTACCGCGCGAAGTTGTCGCTGTTGGTGTTCCGAGTCGTGACGCATTGTAGGTAGGTGTCAGGGCTAAGGATGGAGGCAGTATGTTCCTCAGAAACGTTAATAATGACTTGCACACAACCCAGAATACCATTATCGATAATTTGAGAGTTGATTAAATTAAATAATTATCAAAACTGAAAGACTGGATGTGTAAATATACCTACTTGTTGTTTTATATTGTCGTGATGAAACTTTGTCGTTTACAATAACTGAAAATTAAGTGCTCGCGAAAGAGACTGGGAACAGGATTCCGAGAAGAATTTTAGGACCTAAGAGAGTGATAGTTGAGAGCTATTGTTAGCTTTTGAAGGACAGGTCCTCTACGTAGAGTTAGCTCACATTTAAAAACCATACTTTAGAACTTTTACTATTTCAGATGCTCTCTGAAATAACTTAAGGGTCTTTTAAACATCCTGTGTGCAGTGACTATCGGCGCATGAAAGTTATTTTAAAAGTGAGTTTGACAATAAAATTTCAGTGCACGGTCAAATAATTGTGATGTGAAACGAATGTGAAATTTATAGCAAACGGAGGAGTTTAGCTTTCTTTTTCTTATCATGCATGAATCCTGGCGAAAGCTTTTCGAGTTGGCATGGACTTGTGCGATATTTTAAGGTTGGCGCAGGTTTTGATTTCTGTAATGACAGTCATTTATGGTATTTGCTTGTACTGGTTAACCTAAATTTATATAATTTAAAACTTCACGCTTTCGTGATGAATGAAATAATGTTTGATTTCTTTATCAAAATCATCATGCTTCCGTTGTCTTTAATCGTATGCACCAAATACCTTATATCTCTGCTCCAACGCACATTCTGAAGCAATTTTTAATATAATAGCCTACTGAATTGAATGGCATCTCTCACATCTAGAATTCTGTTTAAAAGGAACTAGTTTACCAGATTTGATTTTGTGGATCTACAGTAAATTACAGTTTTCTTGGTCCATTTATTATGAACTTCGTCGTAATCAAATCACATGCTGCTTCTAAGGGGGCACTTGGTAAGACCGCGCATGCGTACGTGCATCAGCAAAGGACGCGTGATTTGGGGCTGCCTGCCTCCGCCATAAGAATTAGTGCCAGTGAAGAGGTTGGTTGCTACCGCTTTGTCAATTGGTGAACTGATTATTCCAACAATTTTGTGTGGCCTTCACGGCTTTGAACGTTTTTTATTATGCTACAGAATACATCTGTGCTTATCAGTGAATAGTCAGTTTATAGTTATTCTAAGGCTTGTCCAGTAAAACTACTTCTGGACCCTACCGTCTGCGCAGTCGTAAGTTGGCGCACCAGATCGTGTTGACTCGGAAATTATGTTGATAAATGATTAAAAGAGTTGAAGCCAATCACAGCCGGATAATAGTATTTTTTTCTTGTAAATAATTATTGATTCCCCAAATCCTGAACGCTGCTGTACGTGATTTGGGTGAGACAGTGTTTTTTTTGTCTGTATTACGAAATCGTAATTGTTAATTATACCGCGTATTAGACAACATTTTTATTATTTAATTGCTGTAATTTCCGTTTCTCTCTTTGTGCAACTTTTTATAAAACTCCCCGAATTAGACGCCCTTCTATTATATTATAATAAAGTAATAAATTAAATTATTTGAATTATTATTATTATTATTATTATTATTATACATGGGTTTCATGGCCACTTGCTGTCAAACAAGGAGCTGTTAGCGTAGCTGAACGCGGTCTGAACACCCCAGGGTTCGATTCGTGTCAAGAACACGTGTTTTCTCTTTACAACGGCGTCCTGACCGACTCTAGGGCCCCTTCCATCGACACCGCGGGCCATTTCTGTTGTAGCAGATGGCAGCATCGCGAAACTTACCGCTTGTGTCCATGCAATGTCGAACTTAAAGAATACGTTTCATGAATTTCTACTTGTTGCCCCGCGACAGTGAACAATTATATCCAAATGTTACCGAAACATGATAAAAATATTCTATCGAAGATTATTTCAGTCAGGTGATAAAGTTTAAAATAACCGCCTAACATTTTTCTGTGAAATTCATTTGCTTCTGAAAGCTCTCGAAAATTCCACAATAAAAAAAAACATATTTAAACTCTGCAGAACTATACTTCCCATGATCGCAGATGTACTGACGAAAACATCTGTGTTTATTCTGCTAGGTTCTTCTGACAATAAATGTCCTTGGTAGCGTTACTTTATTACGTAAACGCAACAACAAATATTATTTCGTTCAGTTGCTCATCCTGAATTTTCCTCTCATTCACACGAAGGCCGTGTGTTACAAGCCATTCGACGAGGGTGGGCAAACGTTATACAGACTGACCTTCCAAATACCTTTCTTCTACGCAGTCACGTACAACCGCTGTACTCATTACTTGAACACACGACCCTTTGTTGCAGTATAGCAAATGTTCCAACTGGTTACACTTGGTTATACTTGCTAGCAAGGACTCTAACCCTATTTATTATCAACTTCATTTGTTTCTACAAAGGCTGTGGAAACAGTAACAGGTTCATAGTCCGTTAATGCACAGCTCTGTGTTTCCATATGAAGCGCTTGAAACAAGACCGACACAAGCGACTTTAATAGACCGGGCGGGACTGCGTAACAATTCGAATGCATTTGAACGTTCGCCCTGAAAATTCTGAGCTTCTAAAAGCCTACTTAAATAAACAAAATAGGTCACGGATCGATCTAGCATCCGCTTACTGCAACATTAAATCAAGACACGTCAAAAATTCCATTCAGGAAGTTTAACGTTTATCTGATTTATCTGACATAAATGGTAAGAAAGTATTTAATGGTTCCAGACGGAAATTGTAGCTTTTTTACATGACTGTTTTTCATTCAGTGCAATTAAAATGTTTATCAAGATCCCAGAATATGGACTTCCAATAAAGTTAAAGATAAAGGTATCCCCATTTAGCACGTAAAAATATCTAGGCTGTGATTATTTTGAGTAAAAGTGGTAGTTCAGTGATACAGACTGATCCCGGGGGTTGAGAACAGCTGACGAAAAATTATGGGGGACCATTTTGAATACGTATAAATATGTTATGTCTAAGTATGCTGTGCTTTTGATGTAGAATTTATATCTGTTCGCACGGTTAAACCTTTTCGTTTCTAACCTCACTTCAAGACGAAGATAAATTTTCTTGCTTGATTGAATCGGTGGATTCCCCGCACTGTTTCTTGCCGTCAGTTCATGGACCCGTGCCAAATTAACCTTCCTGAAGACGTCACCCCCTCACACATGTCGGTATCCGAACTAATTAATATAAATTTTAGGCTAAGCAACGAGATTTTTAGACAGACGTGGCCAACTTTTGTTTTTCTGTCGATTTGCAGCGGATAAAAGTCACCTGGTTTCGTTGACGGCGTTGTTCTGGTCTGGCAGATAGCAATTCTCAACAAATTAATCAGCGCTCAAGGTCATTCGTCTGTCTCGCTACAATGTGTAAGCAAATTTTCGTCAGCATTATTTTTAGGTCAGGCGTCGTAAGGTTCCCGCGACCTTCGCTCAGACTTGGACGCGAAGACCTTGACTGGCCTCGACAGTCCCTCAGCTGAGCAGGTTCATCACAGTGTTAACAAAAGCCTGCGTCTGGACACTATCCTGGACCAGTTTAATCTAAATTGTGTAGTGGCCACTCCAGAACACGATATAAGAGCTTCAACCAGCTGAGCAACTACTAGTTTCTTAACGAATAATTTATTTATATAGTATATTTAATAGCCACGGTGGTCTAGCGGTTAGAACGCTGGCCTTGTAATCCTAGGGTCTCGGGTTCGATTCCCGGCGGTGCCCGAATTTATAACTTGTGTTGGGCAAGGCCGTTGTCTAAGCAACATGGAGTTTTCCTCCGTGGCATCCCAACAATTACTCCATTCACACACAGAAGAAGGCAATGGCAAACCACTTCTGGATCATCTACCAAGAACGTATATGAACAGGTCCCAGTCCGAGAAAAGGATGGAAGGATCCTGTTCATATGGACCTGTCGTCAGACAGAACACTAAATAAATAAAAAAATAGTATATTTCTGATAGGGAGCTGGGGTAGTTCAGTCAGTATAGTGACTGACGACTGGGGTTCGATGCCCGATGACATCACTTATCTACGTCACAGAAGTATAGATGTTGGAACATTGTGAAATAAAATCGTGGCGATTGGAAATGAATTTATTTCCGATCTGTTTTTCTAGTAGGAAGAATTGGAATTTGTCCTTCGGCGACCGCACAGGCTACGTGATTCACGAAGAATTCCACGGGTGGAAAACCGGACCTCAGCTTAGTGACGTAGGCCACGACAAACATCTCGGAGTCAGCGAATTGGAACTGGATAGAGATGAACTCAGTTACTTAGAAAATTCTTCAGTTACTGCAGATCTAATTGATTCTCTCACAAATGTTAGGAATTTTTCCTCACGTGTAGTGTTTTTTTTTGATGCTTAAAATTATCGCACTATGCATTAGACCAGTGGTGTTCAACCTTTTTTGTTCGCGTACCCCCAGATATAATTTCTCTTCAACTTTGTACCCCCAAAGTTGTTGGTGTATAATTCAAGTTATACATAGTATATAATCTACACCTAAAATAAATTAAATAAATTACATTACTGATTATTCAGTGTTTATCATAAAATAAAATAATATATTTTTTTTAAATTTCACGTACCCCCTAAGATGTCTTCGCGTACCCCCAGATATAATTTCTCTTCAAATTTGTACCCCTAAAATTGTTGGTGTATAATTCAAATTATACATAGTATATAATCTACATCTAAAATAAATTAAATAAATTACATTAATGATTATTCAGTGTTTATCATAAAATAATATTTTTTAATTTCACGTACCCCCGAAGGTGTCTTCGCGTACCACCGGGGGTACGCGTACCCAAGGTTGAAAACCACTGCATTAGACGTATTCTAAATAAACCCGATTTCTGTCCTTTACAATAAAGTCTGACTTCCTTACAACACTACTGCTTCGAAATTAGGTAAATTTGACAACGTTTTGGCATTTAAAGTGGGGGGGGGGGGAAGGTGAGTGGACGGGCTATCTAAAACGATATATCGATACAATTCACTGATCGATTTTCGTACGAAATTGAAATGGTGACGGGAGTTCCGCCAAGAAATGAGGAGCTTCTAATGGAATTCTAAGGTTCGTTTGTCCACTGGGCCCTGTTCAGAACAAGATGCATCATGGATGACAAAGTAGAATTATACAATCGGCCAGAGTCGAACTAACTTGGCGTGGAATTCGAGTATTCAAACGCAACCATTACATTCTTCGTGTTCAGGCGTCATGTGGTGGATTTTGCAAGCATTTAACATGGCGGCCGCGCGCTGAGCGGTCCCTCACCCGGTGATGACGTCACATACCCACTTTAGGGTAACACCGGTAATCGCGGCACAACACGACGGTGCCCGTCTTCACACTGTGGTCCGAAATAACACGTCGACACTAAGAGATTTCATGTGAAGTATTTGATGCATTAGGATTACGTTTCTCATGAGAAAGTCACAGGGACCTTTTGTACTCTTTACGTCGAACTTCTCATAATTGGGTTAAAGTGTTCTAGTCCCGATGCGTTCCAAATAACCGGAATCCAATGTACTTTAATATGAATATTGATACAGTAAGTAACATTGTAAATTATAATAAATAAAAGAAAGTTAAAATACGAATGTACGAAAATAATTTCACACCTTTGGAAAATAACAAGTGATGTTACAGTTTTGTACCTTCAATTATATCAGCTTGAATATGGTTTAGGCCGATTATGTTAATTTGTTGGGAGAAAACTCAAATGACACGTAGAGACCTGTTATTAACACGGTAATGAACGTTCGGGTTGCATAAAAAGCGATAATATCTCGATTAAATGATCGATTCTCGACTTCTCGAAGACGTCTTTTGTTCTTTAATCGATTCTTTTTTATTAGGCTGGTTGAAATAAATCCTTCAAAGCGTCAGATATAAGCTGAAATATTTGCACCGTCGCCATGTTTGTAATTCTTAACTTTCAAAGGAATGTTTATGCGTAATTTGTATGTTTATGGTCTCCATACTGAGATTTAAATGTAGGTCTCCAGTGGTTCGTTAGTTATCGATATTAGACCAGGAGCCAAAGAACATTTTTGCATTAATAAGTGTCGCTCGTACATCGCGAGTTCTAATTTGCATTGAGCGTAGGAAATTGAGGAATTCGTGTTTGGGTTGATCTCCAGTGACATACCAGGTAACTTTAAAATGGTCACGTGGTTCAAAAGTTGGATCTGCGGCACACAGGACACGTAAAATCAGAAGTCTACTTTTTTAACAAAGGAAAGTAGACTAAAAGTCGATCTCAAGGAACTGAGGTGTGTATCGGGCAGGATTCGTCTGACTCAGAATAGAGGACAATGTTAAAATATTGTGAAAGCTGTAACGAACCCTCGATAAGTTTATTTTGAAGACAGATAGTTCACAGATTAGCTGAGAAACTGTTAGCTTCTAAGAAAGGAATCTTTTCCACTGGGTTGTACCTCGTTATTCTCGTAAACATTTTCAGGGCCGTACGCCAGATGTCCTTATAATTCGCACTATTATCATGTTTAAATCGGCCATGTCGTAAATTGAAACAAGGCTGGCAGCTAACGGCATTACTGTTACACAGAGTCTCATGTGCTGAGATATTTCGGTGACAGATAATCAGTTCGTAATATTTTCTTTTCTTTGGAGAAACAGGGCTGGAAATTCTTTCGCGTATTGTTTTAACTTACACAATAAGAGAAAGTTGTTGCAACTTCGATGTAGGGATATTAAAATTGGAGACGGGATATTTAATCTCAGGATTTGCCATTCTGTAACGTCCTTGGGGTCAGTTATCTGATCTACGCAGTTCTGCAAGTACGTGAACTCCGATGTCAGGAAATGGAGTTATAAAATCCCATTTGTAGTCTTCTGCGTTGTCTGTTTATAAGAACAAACCACGACGTTCTCTTGTCAGATAAACACGCATTGTAACTATGAGGTGAAATGGAGCGTTTCTCATGAGAGTTAGGTTTTCTCAAATATTCCTATTATTTCGTGTGACACAATTCCCATCGTTTGTAAAGCAACAGTAGTTTAGTTCTCACACACCCCGTACCCTCCCTTGTAGCGCTCAGTTCCGGTTGCACGACTGTCTTTCGTGAAAGCGTCATTTTCTTTGTGTGTACGTTCAATAAACGTGGTTAACTGAAACTGGTTCATTTTGCTCGGAATATGAAACCGCAAACAGCGATGACCCAAATAGTAACGAATGAAAATTGATCAAAAAAAAAAATTGTGTCTCGAAAGCCAATTTCTCGTTTGTGTATTGTCTTTATCTTCAGATGTTACCAAAAAATAGCACATTCCATATAGGACTATTATTAAGGCGAAGAGAGTCGATTTGATTTTTGTATAAATTAAAGATTTCGAATATAATAATTGATACTAATCATGAAGAAGCAGAACTTGGGGCTCAGCCCCCGAAGTCAACTTTCCTGACTGAGGTTAATGGCGTTCCTCAGTACCTCACGGAAAATTCCAGAATAATACATTATATTAGGCCACGGCCACTTCCTTATGTATTATTTCCATGTATAATCATCCTGTCACCATACACCATACTACGAGATACTTGCATCGTCTTTAAATACGTTGAATTTTAAATAAATGGATCAAACTGGTTAGGATCCGTGGTTTTACCTGGCGAAGGCAGGAGAGCAACTTCTGAAGCCGAAGCGTGTGTAAATAATATTTAAGAATTCAGTCCGTACCGCAAAGAAAACCCAACTCTTCACCATTACAAAGATCAACTGGTTAACCTTTTGAAGTCAAAGCTCGTCTAAATATTACGTATTTAAGATTTCAGTCCGTACCGCGAAGAAAACCCAACTCTTCACCGTTACTAAGATCAACTGGTTAACGTTGGTTACAGTGAGAATGAAACAAAACACGTAAATACGAAATTAAGAGTTACTAATTATTAAAACAGGTGAGACAGTGACAATTGGGGCCCCAGAGCGGGGGAAAAAAGCCAAATGGAACCGTACACTAGCTTTAAACACTGGGACAGACCAATCCGTGTTACGTTTTTGAAGCCTTCTGACTAACAGAATTATTATGCAAGGGGAGTGTCATTTTGGGTGTAATATTTTTGCATACCTTCATATACAGCTGCTTTCAGAACCGGAAATGGCATTGTTTGACGCATGTGGGACGTGTGATGACTGATTACCCTGGAGCTGTCTCAGACTTACGTAAGACGTTATTGTTGTCTTCGAATTATTTTTTAGTGTAGTGGCCGCCCTGTCAGAAATACCGACATCTTTAATAGGCTGCTTCACACGAATATATGGGCTGATCGAGGCGCCGCATAGCGATAGGGCTCGAAAGTACTAAGTAGATCGCTTTATGCATTAAACCGCGTATGGTTATCTAGCAACGGAACAGAGGTAAATCTTTTTCACTTTAAAGATTATATTATGGTCTTATAATATCCACCAGATTGGACGGCATGGAATGGAGACAGAAGAATTTCTCACAGGATATAAAATGTTTTGGTATCATGCACTACGCCTTAACCAAATGACAGATTTTCACGAAATTTGCTACAAACATCTTCCCAATGCGTGTCACCCCAATTTTGCAGACTGATTTTCAAAGTGTTAATTACGCAACTTTCGAGGGCGTATTGCAGTGGTATTGATTCTTCCTACACATACGTCCAAAAGAACAAGGGAAAATACAAACACCCTGTATTTCTTTACGTATTCGCCAGGGGAACTGATACATTAGCTCCTACGGAACACCGCCTTCTTGATTTTTGCGAAGGAGACTTTCGGGTTCCGTGTTTGCGCGCACACCAGATTTCATCTTTACCTTTTATGTGGAAGTCTCGAGATACCCCAGCGAACTGCTCTAGTCACCGTATGTCCTCCGGATGGATTTTTTCAGGTGACGCCTGGTTTACGAGCTAAAGGAGTTTGCCCAGAATGAGACGCAGAGATCAAGACTTAGGTGGATGGAACAAACCTGAAAGTCCAACCCACGAGTTAAAACAGAATGAAGCGGCTAAAATTCAGCTGTGATGAACCACGGGATAAATAACTTTTCGAGTAATGCTTGGCATCCGATAAACTTGCTCCGTGCGCAAAGCCGCGAATTTACTTGAGTTGCGAAGTCATGACAAGAACGTTGCTTGTGTAACAATTTGAATTCGTTCTGTAATCACGGCCACTTAAAAATGAAATAGCAGTCAGGAGATTGTTATGCAGTTACTGACATGAACGCCTTGAACGATCATTGTAACTTCCTAACCACACGGTTAGCAACTCGTGTGTTTGAGGTTAGTAACTTTTAAACAATTTATATTTTTCCTCGGCATGTGACATGTCGTTTTACAAGCCTGATGATGAAATTCTATAAATATTTCTGATATCGATGTGTTTTCATTGTGTGATGTTTTTACTCAACGTCTGATGAACGTGAGTGCGCATTGGAACGCCTACGTTGTTAGATTATCCGATTAGCAGATGTGTCATATTGGTTGCCTAACAGGCACGGCGTTGTGAGTTAGCCTTTCTTCGCAAGGTTAAAAAGGTAACAACTGAGAAGTTCTGTTGTTATTTTTATTGTCGTATTGTCTGACTTACGCGAGAAATAATGCTGGATGATTTTTCTGAGAATCTGACACCAGTCAGAAGTTCTTACATCGTCGATTTCCTTTTTCGACTTACGAAGGGAAAGTTTTCATCGAACGAATCGAAGGATGGGCACATCCGAAATGTGTCATAAGAAATTTTGCTCTTTTAAAACGAATTATCAATAAGATTCAACGAAATGTGAGGCAGATGAGATCTTGAGGTTCTTGGTGTATTCCCCAGAGTTTAAAGACCATACAAGAAGGATTTGAGGTTTTCACAGCGGTGAGTAAGAAGATTCCTGTCTTTTGGGTTATTGCGCTGTGTAGTCTGGTCGATGTTTACCAACGTTTCAGAGGTCATACTGCCTCCGTCATCAGAGTATGAAGATTTCTGTCTTCTGGGTTATTGCGCTGTGTAGTCTGGTCGATGTTTACCAACGTTTCGGAGGTCATACTGCCTCCGTCATCAGAGTATGAAGATTTCTGTCTTCTGGGTTGTTGCGCTGTGTAGTCTGGTCGATGTTAACCAACGTTTCAGAGGTCATACTGCCTCCGTCATCAGGGCGACCTCTGAAACGTTGGTTAACATCGACCAGACTACACAGCGCAACAACCCAGAAGACAGAAATCTTCATACTCTGATGACGGAGGCAGTACGACCTCTGAAGCGTTGGTAAACAAATACCGGACTACACAGCGCAACAACCCAGAAGACAGAAATCTTCACCATACAAGAAATTGCCACTACACGTGCTGAATTTGCTGTAAAAATCGACAAGTATTTGTAATATCGATTAAGAAATTGAAGGCGAATAATGGTGACGATAAGGATGTTCATTCTTTTAGGCCCCCCCCCCAGCTCATTACAGTTTTTAAAAATGTTTTTAAATGTATTGAAAATGCGCCAAAAAATGTTCCAAGTGATTTAAATTTTACAAAATATGCGCCGGTTGTACGTGGTTGATTAATGAAGTGTTTCAGTTGAATGCAGTTCTTCACGACTGTTCCAATTTGCTGCACGTGTTTCAGAAATTGTGCCAGTTGGCTGCACTGGTCTGAAAGATTCTCAAATGTTTCTGGTGTTGCAGCAGTACGCGGCCAAGCGAGGAGATCAGGAATCTCTGCTGGAGAACATGAACTCCAAGTATTACTACTACACTCGCACCAAAGGTCTCTTCAGGATCTGCTACCCCAAGGAGCGACCACCGACCGGTAAGTCAGTTCTTCGGTGCCCGGAGACAGTCATTAATTTTTACTTTGCACGTAACAACAAATAGTAACAGGAGTTTTTCACTTTGTTTCTAGCGGTTAGAACGCTGGCCTTGTAATCCTGGTGTCTCGGGTTCGATTCCCGGCGGTGCCCGAATTTATAACTTGTGTTGGGCAAGGCCGTAGTCTAGGCAACACGGAGTTTTCCTCCGTGGCATCCCAACAATTACTCCATTCACACACAGAAGAAGGCAATGGCAAACCACTTCTAGATCATCTGCCAAGAACGTATATGAACAGGTCCCAGTCCGAGAAAAGGATGGAAGGATCCTGTTCATATGGACCTGTCTTCAGACAGAACACTAAATAAATAAATAAATAAATAAAATAAATTCCCAGGAAGGCGGCTAAAGCGCGGAGGGATACAAATTTCGACGTTTCTCTCGCTAATAATTCTTTCCAAACTTACAATGCTCATATCGCACGCGATTTGGCAATATCGTGGACTTGCCTAGCGGCGTGTGCTTCACGCTTCAAGCAACTGAATACTTTATACACCAGGTCTCTGGCTTCCGCGAAACTCACCTTCCATATTTTAATACCAATTGTGTATTTAATGCTAAATACCAATAATTTGCCTCATGCAAACGCTACGTTCACACAAACACAGTAATATCTTTTAACACGAATAATAATGTTACTCGAGAAAGCGTACAGCAAGTGATTCAAGCTGATTGGCTCACGAAATCACGTGACAGTACATGCGCAGAAGCGTCCAAAACTCAGCTGCCATTTTTCGTCATTAATTTTAATCTTGTCGTCCTATGATAAAACACGATGTCACGACTCAAAGATCATAATCGACTTAAAAGTAATTTGTACCCACAAATACAGAAGCAGAGAGTAATTGTTACTTGCAAATAACCGCAACACAAAATAAATTATTGTCTAAAGTTTTCTGACAGTGAGGTTAGGTTAGGGTGTAGGACATTGTTCTTTGAGTACAGTCGTTATTAATTTTTGTGTCGGATTAATGTTATCATATAACACGAAGACAGTTGTATATTCAAGGTTCTGAATCCTGTGAAAATCAAAACATTTCAGACAATGGACATTGGAAAACGAAAATGTATTATTTACGTAAATTACGAGTCCAGACAGCCTTATATCAGAAAGGATTGAATTTAAAACGTATCAAAAAGGATTTTTCGTGGAAGAGTTTAATTTGTTACAAGAATGAAAATTCCGGATTCCGGTTGATTTCGAAGATGTTACAAAACTGCCCTCAGACAAGATATTCTGCTGTGGGACAGTATTTTTGTGTGTTTGTGCAGACACGTGTGTACAGCATGTGTGGAAGGAATTTGAACTGAAGCCATCGTAGTCGAAAATAAATATTTCCTGTGCTTGTGGGGTTTGAAACACAAAATAGAACAGAGAAAATTAAAATTAATCTAATCGCAGTTTGCGTGTTGTCGCCTGTAGCCTATGTCGGTCACGCTTTTAGACACTTTTAATGGCAAATAAAGTCTGAAAAAGCGGTACTTTTGTGCCAAAAAGAATCTTAAATGCGATGCTGGTGAGAATCCAGGACATTATGTCAACTCTTATTCTCTGAAACGAAACGCGTGTGACCAATAAGAAGTGTTTCTTTTACGCCCGTTCTGGGATTCGTGAACTGTAGAGTTTTAAAACAGCCACGGTGGTCTAGCGGTTAGAACGCTGGCCTTGTAATCCTGGGGTCTTGGGTTCGATTCCCGGCGGTGTCCGAATTTATAACTTGTGTTGGGCAAGGCCGTGGTCTAGGCAACACGGAGTTTTCCTCCGTGGCGTCCCAACAATTACTCCATTCACACACAGAAGAAGGCAATGGCAAACCACTTCTGGATCATCTGCCAAGAACGTATATGAACAGGTCCCAGTCCGAGAAAAGGATGGAAGGATCCTGTTCATATGGACCTGTCGTCAGACAGAACACCAAATAAATAATAAGATGAGGTGGTCTAGCGGTTAGAACGCTGGCCTTGTAATCCTGGGGTCTTGGGTTCGATTCCCGGCGGTGTCCGAATTTATAACTTGTGTTGGGCAAGGCCGTGGTCTAGGCAACACGGAGTTTTCCTCCGTGGCGTCCCAACAATTACTCCATTCACACACAGAAGAAGGCAATGGCAAACCACTTCTGGATCATCTGCCAAGAACGTATATGAACAGGTCCCAGTCCGAGAAGAGAAAAGGATGGAAGGATCCTGTTCATATGGACCTGTCGTCACACAGAACAACAAATAAATAATAAGATGAGGTGGTCTAGCGGTTAGAACGCTGGCCTTGTAATCCTGGGGTCTTGGGTTCGATTCCCGGCGGTGTCCGAATTTATAACTTGTGTTGGGCAAGGCCGTGGTCTAGGCAACACGGAGATTTCCTCCGTGGCATCCCAACAATTACTCCATTCACACACAGAAGAAGGCAATGGCAAACCACTTCTGGATCATCTGCCAAGAACGTATATGAACAGGTCCCAGTCCGAGAAAAGGATGGAAGGATCCTGTTCATATGGACCTGTCCTCAGACAGAACACTAAATAAAAAAAGTTTTAAAATACTATTCACGCGATGTTTGAAACATGTGGTAGAAGCACACTCAGTGACCAGTAGATTGGAATCTGTAGACCGCGGGTGCCTTGTGGCCCGTTGCTCGGTGTGGTTGAGGACTTCCGGAAGCTATCCCGTATTGGGCAGTACATCGACCTCGGACTACGCTAAACGATTACCACGCGGAACAAGCGACTGTCGTATCGTCGAGAATTACAATATCATTAAACATAACGCTATTTTTGCAGTCCAGGAACTTAGAATGCCTTCCCGTCTCGTATTTGTAAGGACGTCATGACTTGTCTCAGACACAAATTACGGTATTCCGGACGCTTTTGGAAGAGAAAACCGTTGTACGGATTAATTTTGAAATGTACAGTCTGGTGCGAAAGCTAGGACATCTTGAACCGGAAGTGTTGAATACCTCGTGACCTTGTCTTCATCTGTCTGTATCTTCATTATATTGTTGTAACAGTGTGAACCGGGATCATTGTTACAAGTATGACTGTTTCTTTTGATATAATTGTTACAGTTGTGTTGTTTTTTCTGCTTTCAGAGTCTTTCAAAGTGTACACTTTTCCAATCCGTCTTTATTATTCACATCGCGTGTTTAGTTACAACGCGAGACGTGGAGAAAATTGTCCATTAACAAAGCTTTTCAGTAGCTAGAGCCAAACAAACGGTGAGAAATATTTGCCTTATAATTTTCTTCCTTACATCTGTGTCGCCATAATGTGATGTCGCTTTCCACGAGACTTAGAAATCTAGGACTGAGACGCCGAACTAGGTTTGAGAGACCCAGATGCACGACTATGGTCAAAGCTCTCATCGAGTTGTACAAAGCGTAACCTACAAACGTTCAAACAAAGTACGGTAACGAACGCTTATTTTTTTACAAATTCATGTACCTGCTGTTAGTTTTACGTCGTACATGTAATGCCTATAGCAGTGGTATTCAACCTTTTTTGTTCGCGTACCCCCAGATATAATTTCTCTTCAAATTTGTACCCCCAAAGTTGTTGGTGTATAATTAAAGTTATACATAATATATAATCTACATCTAAAATAAATTAAATAAATTGCATTACTGATTATTCAGTGTTTATCATAAAATAATATATTTTTTTAAATTTCATGTACCCCCTAAGATATCTTCGCTTACCCCCAGATATAATTTCCGTTCAACTTTGTACCCCCAAACTTGGTGTATAATTCAAGTTATACGTAGTATATAATCTACATCTAAAATAAATTACAGTACTGATTATTCAGTGTTTATCATAAAATAATATTTTTTAATTTCACGTATCCCCTAAGATGTCTCCGCGTACTCCAGGTACCACTGGCCTATAGCATAAAAACTACAAGGAATCTGTTTAGGGATCAAGATATTGCCCTCCTTTGTTTATGGAGCATAGTAGTTCGTAGGAACCTGCCGTCCTCTTGAGCGAAGACTTTTCAGAGACGCTTATCGTGACGTAGAACGCTGTTTCCGTGGTAAGACGTATCCTGCCGTGGAAGAGTTCAATCCCGGTGTGATCAAATCCGTGTTTTAGTTTTGCTTGGAGGACAAAGATTGTTTTTATTTTAAAACATTTTTCATGTCGGCATTTTTGATACAGAGTGGCTAATAACCTCTCGCCTTTGGATAAGTCTTTGAGATTTATACCGGATAATGAATGTTGCGTGTACCATTTGCGTTTTCTTATTTCATTTGTTTATTGACATTAAATTGAGGCCTGTTGCTTCAAATTATGTTTTGTGTCAATTTTATAAGCAGAATTTTCTTTACAAAAAACGTAAATATTTCGATTGTGTCTTGTTGTTAAAGCGGTTTATATATTTAGTCATTGTGATGTTACAACATGCGAGGTTTCCTTTTAATTAAGCCGCCCTATCTTGAAATGCGTATAAACAAAGGATGCACACGTCACGAATACGTAATTAAGAAAAGACGGTCGTTTTCCGCAATTAGCAAATCGTGCCGAGCACGCTTAAGTATTGTAATCGCTTCTGTGCTACGGCTTATTTAAATGTTCGACCTCAATTTGCTTTATTTACCCACATCCTGGGAGCTGAGTTATCTCGCTCAGACGCATTTCACTTGTCTCGAAATTTCCAAGTATTGCACTCAGGTGTGACTGAACCGGAAGTTGTACGTACGTGTTTACCTACTTTTTGAAACCAGGGGAAGGAACTGGGTTCTAGGATAGGCATACAGTTAAGTTGTGGAACAAGTGGGCCGTGAAGATTCAGTGATCGAGAGAAGACACTGGTTGGATGGACAACTTACTGTTACTTTAGGACAGTGGTATTCAACATTTTTGTTCGCGTGCCCCCAGATATAATTTCTCTTCAATTTTGTACCCCCAAAGTCGTTGGTGTATAATTCAAGTTATACATAGTATATAATCTACATCTAAAATAAAGTAAATAAATTACATTACTCATTATTCAGTGTTTATCATAAAATATATTTTTTTAAAATTTCACGTACCCTCTAAGATGTCTTCGCGTACCCCCAGATATAATTTCTCTTCAACTTTGTACCCCCAAAGTTGTTGGTGTATAATTCAAGTTATACATAGTATATAATCTACTTCATAAATAAATTAATTAAATTACATTACTGATTATTCAGTGTTTATCATAAAATAATATATTTTTTTTAAATTTCACGTACCCCCTAAGATGTCTTCGCGTACCCCCGGGGGGTACGCGTACCCCAGGTTGAATACCACTGCTTTAGGCCATGCTGTTGTTCACTACAGATTTTTGTGTTCTCACGTGTAGATAAATTAACGTTAGAAGCGAATCGTCCTATTTGTGTGTTGAAAGGGCAAAGTTTTAGGAATTAGGAGCCAAGGATCAGGGCGTGTGAAATAACTACAGAATCCTTATTCGGTCTTAGAAAGCGGATAAAAAACCCGAAGGTTTGTCACCAAGAAATCTCGCCATTGAAGCATAACCTGTTTGTCAGATAATACGTAATCACAGCGCAGATTAATTACGAATCTGAGTCCCTAACTTCTGGGTGAATTGGTCTCCTTTACGTTAATCAGCGAGGCAGTTACCGAATCAAGATAAATTAACTGTAAATGGAAAGAAAGTTCAGTGCCAGAATATAACACGCTGATCATTAACAGAAGTTCATATATGCATGTAATTGAGTATTTATTACATAGAAGTAACAAACGTCTACCGACTTGGCCTTGCTTTATTCTCTACCAAACGACAGGCACCATTTATTACGCACTTCAGTAGCGACAGTGGTACAGTCCGTGAAAAATATTCCACACGGTCAGTATTTAACTGAGATCCTTTCAGAACATATTTTCACCATATTTAGAAAAAGTTTCTCCAGTTTTATGCAAGTTATAAAAGAAAATCACACCAATTAATAAGAGTTTTAATAATTTATACAGCTTAGTGGTTTTTAAATAGACCAGTAGATCGCGTTTGTGGTATTTAAAAGGGACCACAAAGGGTTAAAATTTAATTTAAACAAATGTATTTTTAAAATTAAGTAGGATTATGTGTTAAAATTTTATATGAAATCCTTTCTCTTATTAGTAAATCTTTAAAAAAAATTTAAGTAGTGCGTGTCTTTTAATGAACTTACGTATTTGTTATATTTTTGGATTATCCAGGAAAATATATTTCGCAACCAACTCGGATTATCTGCAGACTACTTTAGTGGTTAAGACTTGAGGAATTAAAAATTAAGAATTGGGCGAAGCCAAAATGAATAGGCATTTGGGCACTGTGGAGAAGTTTCCAGAAAGAAAGGATCTCTTTGCAATTGGAGAAGGAAGATGTAGACACAAAATTTTAGATTGTAATAGGGAATATTTTAGGAGAATTATTAGGATAAAAAGTGATTATTACATTTACTGAAATAAATATTGTCAAATGTAAGTGGGAGAGTCGAAGTTAGTAAGATATTATTGAAAATATTGGGCAAGATACAAGATAACTGCAGATGTAAATATTATTTACACAACATAGCTAAGGCGCTAAGGGGCGTGGATTTAGAAAATTAACTTACCTTAAGAGACCACACACACAGCCTTACGTACAAATGAACAGGGCAAATGTACTCGTTTACTTACGTACCTAATGTAGGCATCCTCTTAAATATTTGCTTCTCGAAGATGGCTGTCTTCTGGGTTGTAGTCTGGTCGAAGTTTACCAACATTTCATACGTCTCTGAAACCCAGAATAAAGCCATCCTCAAATCCTCCTTGGTTCTGAATCTCCTGCTTTCGCCCGCGTTTAACGTCGACCCCCCAAAAGAACTTTGGCCTTGCCCGTTTTGAAGTGACGTGTTCACAGACCAAATGCAAATTGGCGAACCCGTTAAATCCAGGTTAGTTACACGACCATTTTTCACGAGATCCCGGGCGCAAGGTGGTCTCCATGGATACTATTTCCCTCCCGCCTCGCGTTTGCACGAAGCTAAGGTCATCTCTCCATTTATTACAAAAGAAAATTAAAAACAAAATTCAATTTTAATTTATTTTTGGTCAGTGAAGTTAAAAATTATCGTCTGAAACATTTAATACTGACTTCGCCCACTCGCGCTCTCAGGCTACGCGAATTTTAAATGTTTTGGTTAACTTTTAATTACAAATATAAAAATGAAAGAAGAAACTTGTTAGTTTCCTGGGAGTTAACAATAAATTGCACCCTCTCGCATTGTAGCTACGAGACATTGAATAATTACGTAAACAAAGTCTCGCTGTCGCCCCGCGTGCTGTTGGAAAGCTGATTGTGTGTGGTGACGCACGCCTCAGGGCGCCCGCTTCGAAACCTGACCGACCACGGCTCAGACGATCTTCAACGCCCGGTGGGACATTGTCTACTTTCCCTTAAACGTTCACACGAACAAGCAAAAGTCAATTAATAACATTCAAATTATCTATTTCGTATTATTTCCATTAACGTAACATTCTCACACTTCGTAGTTTTCGGACGCCGTATCAAATACATGAGATTGACATCGTATTTGGATATTTTAACACGCGAAGAAAATTCTTAAATTATAAAACGTGTTCTTAATTCCTAACCTCATTTTTGTGATTAACTCCACTCCGTTTATAGTTAATAAAAATAAAGGTAAGCATAGAACACGCGCGGCCGCCATGTTGTTAAAGAGCGTATAAGAAGTTAACGTAACACAATTTTTGTACTGTAGGATCTGAGGTTTTCACAGTGGCGAGTCTAAAGATGGACGTCTTCTGGGTTGTTACGCCGTCTAGTCTGGTAGAAGTTTGCCGATGTTTCGGAGGTCCTTGCTGCCTCCATCATCAGGGCGTCAGTGTTACTACCTTCTCAAAAATCCCCAAAACCCAGTCCGTACAAATGTTAAGGGCGGGGAATATTGGCAACCACGCGCCAAGGGTCTCAAACTATTTATACGTGATTTTGGAATAAGCCGATATGGAAAGGAAAATGTTAAAAGCCGTAGGTAGAGCCTTTCATGTTCCAGAGTCGTGGCTCGAAGGTGCATTGTCCCGATATGCAGACGTGATTAAGAATGTCAAATTTACTTTTTGCATTAGTAATTGAAATGTTATAAAGTTTAACAATGGGATTAAATCAGCAGTGTCTGAATGATAACAAACGCCTATGCAATAAACGATGTTGCATTCAGCAAAACATCTGTTGTTTGTTTTCGTGTGATTATCGGCTTTGTTATTCAAGTTATAAAAACACATTTTCACTCACTGTCCACAACAATGTTTTCTGTGCCTTCGGCAAAGACATTGATAACCAATATGGTCTGCTGAAATGAAGAGGTTTTCGGAGAAAATAATTAAAATGATTTGTTTCTGTTAAGCTATTTATTTAATTTAATTCAATTCATTCATATAAAAAGTAATTAATTTATTTCAACAATAATAAAAGTAAAACAAAAAATGAAACTACATTTATTAATAATAATTCAATTCATTCATATAATAAGTAATTAATTTATTTCAATAATAATAAAAGTAAAACAAAAAATTAAACTACATTTATTAATAATAATTCAATTCAATTCATTCATATAATAAGTAATTAATTTATTTCAATAATAATAAAAGTAAAACAAAAAATGAAACTACATTTATTAATAATAATTCAATTCATTCATATAATAAGTAATTAATTTATTTCAATAATAATAAAAGTAAAACAAAAAATGAAACTACATTTATTAATAATAATTCAATTCAATTCATTCATATAATAAGTAATTAATTTATTTCAATAATAATAAAAGTAAAACAAAAAATGAAACTACATTTATTAATAATAATTCAATTCATTCATATAAAAAGTAATTAATTTATTTCAACAATAATAAAAGTAAAACAAAAAATGAAACTACATTTATTAATAATAATTCAATTCATTCATATAATAAGTAATTAATTTATTTCAATAATAATAAAAGTAAAACAAAAAATTAAACTACATTTATTAATAATAATTCAATTCAATTCATTCATATAATAAGTAATTAATTTATTTCAATAATAATAAAAGTAAAACAAAAAATGAAACTACATTTATTAATAATAATTCAATTCATTCATATAAAAAGTAATTAATTTATTTCAATAATAATAAAAGTAAAACAAAAAATTAAACTACATTTATTAATAATAATTCAATTCAATTCATTCATATAATAAGTAATTAATTTATTTCAACAATAATAAAAGTAAAAAAACGAAACTAAATATATAAATGTAACATATTAATAATAATAACAATTCGATTAATATATTCAATCATATTTCACAAATAAATGGGCTATATACAATACCTAAGTAATATAATTCAATTTAATAATTCTAAATAAAATAAATAATACCAAGTAACAATAATAATAGTTCAATTTAACAATAACAACGACATTAATCTCAAATATTAAACAGCCATCGCAAGGTTAATGTCGTAGCAAAATTCCCACTTCGTTCGTGGATGATTCCGTAGACTCCGCTTCTTAGGTCATTAGGTCGTCAGTGTCCTCCAGCGTAACCGTCGAGGCAGTCAACTAACATCGCCAAACGCTGATGTGCCGGTGGTCTCCTGGGCCAGGGATTAGTTCAGATGCGCACAGAAGGCAGACGAATCTCACGTGTCCCAGTGGTTGCAAACTGTAAAGTTAAGAAACAGGGAAACCCGAGAGTAACAGTAGCATTGAAAAGCATTTATGAGAAAAATACTTCTAACAAAACTACGGAGTATCTCAAAAAGACGTAAACACACGTCAGCTGATTTAGTCCACGTGTTCAAAGTGTTGAGCGGAGAGCAGCTGACTGATAAGGTTCATTAACACTCGTTCCATCTTTTAGGAACAGCTCGAAGCTTTGATTTAGTGGGCGTAAGCCACGTCTATTTAACCAGCACTGAGCAGACACATTGTTGAACACGACGCGTCTGAAACTGACAACAATGGGAAATGTAAACACAAGCCACTTTTTTTATAATACCGAGCTGTTTCGTCTTTGTGTGATTCTCAACGTCAACACAGCATATTTCACTTTCCAGCAAGATTTGATTTAAAAACTGAATATCTCGGAACAGTTAACATCTACACGAACACAAAACTAAGGCGTTTGTTCTTTCCTAGCAAAGACACGTGAAACAAAGCCTGCAGTTGATTTGTGCGTGAATTGTCAAGAATCCGTCGTTGCCATAATCGATTTCGAATCCCTTTCTTACCTGCGCTCCAAAACTTACGTTTGTTGTATTTCTGCGCTGTTTATGAAGTTGGTTAAATCGGCAAGGATGTCGAGTGGGAAACAAGGCTGTCGTAATCTTTTAAAAAATCGCTATTCAACATTTTCTTTTAACGAGTCATTTTAAACAGAATTTTACGAAATTTAAGCCAAGCAAATTAAGTAATTTGTAATGGACGATGACCAGAGCTTCGTTCTAATTTAACCCTCGTTTTAAGGGACTTCCAATATTATCTGTGAATAACAAGTCTCACTCGATTGCCTGAAGGGAATTTTAGTTTCGTGGTCTCCCTCAGTCCGCCTTGGCAAATGCTGAGATGGTACCTTAAATTAAGCCACGACCACTTCCTTCCAAACCCTTTTCAATTTAATATTCACTATGACCCACCGAAACGTCGTTTAATAAACTGAAAATAAAAAAGTCAGTAAATAACACAGGTAACAATGGGCGAAAACTACAGAAATTTGTCGTGTCTTTTCAGACCCTCTGACATTTATACGGGGACAACAATGAGAAGTTTCCCTTTAAAACATCACAGATAATTTTCTAACGAAAGACGTAAGTTCGCTTAATAAATATCTGACCTGTTATTGTCCCTTCCACACTCAGTTCACTGACTGACGTATGTCGCCGGAACATTACAGCCGGAGTTCTCTTTCCCCGGAACATTTCTTCTGTCCCCAGAAGTTGGCTTTCCCCGGGTCCCGGTTCCTGAAACAATCCACTCAGAGACAAGATTAGTTGTGAGGGCGAACATGCCTCGTTCAGGCAGACGTGTCCGTGCAACTCTGACCCAGTCCAAGTGTTGATTTCAGCGCCAAGATGGATTTCTCGAGATAAGAATAGGCCAATTGCAGGACACGACTGATAAAACCTGCGCCTTCTGCTGCAGACGAGTAGTTCTCCGTGATTTTTGCCATCTGCAAATCGTCAATGTCGTCAAAGATCGGTGGAAATAGGACGGTTTCATCCAGCTCCTTCAATCTCGGGAACCTCTTCCTCGCATCGCTGACGTATTCGTGATCGTCTTCGTATTTACTTGTCAGGGGATTCCCCGCCAACACCAGTTCTTCTAGAGGAAGGCCCTCCAACCAATCCAGTTTCCTCATCTCAGGTATCATGTTCATTCCGAGGCGAAGGACTTTGAGGTTAGGAAGTTTGCTGGGAAGGGCGCTGAGGTTCTCGAGCAGGTAAAGTTTATTTTGAGACAAATCAAGTGCTTCCAGATCGGGAAAGTTCTTCGCGACGACGTCCACCACTGCCAGCATCATGCTGGGTACGAACAATGCCACAGGAAAGTTGTCAACGAGGTCTGCATCCGTGTGTAACCGAGACAAGTCCAGGGATCTTGAGTTGGCTTCGTATCGCCTGGCTATGACCGTCTTTATTATCTCCATCGCAGTGGAATCGGTCACGACCTGCGGCAGTCCGGGCCTCACTTCCACCAACAGCGTTTGTCCTCTTATGGCGATCTCGTCCTTCAAGCTGGCCAACTTTTCTGCAGCATTGCAGTCGTCTACGAAGAACGAAGAATTTCTTCCCGTGACTCTGTAGCAGATGGGAATGAATTCCGTCGGCTCAACATTGGCCATAAGAATCGCCAAGACGTAGTTCTTTCTGAAGTTCCCTCCGTGATGAATCGTAACTTGGAACCACATGGCTGCTTTACGTAGGCTTTTTTCAAGGCCGAGCACCAGTGGTACAGAGCGCCTGAGACGCTTTAATATCCTCCGGTCACCTGAATCCATGCTTGGAGTTTTGACGACTGTACCACCAGAACTTCCTGTCTCGTCACGGTGTTTCGGGTTATAAAGTTTGAATCGCCTATTACACTTTCCACTCGAGCCTGGCTTGCTAACCTTACCACCACGTCCAACACGGGCACCGACACTCAGATGTTTTTTTAAAGATTGTCCGTTGAGGTTACTCACGGCATCAGAAGACTCTCCGATAACTCGGACGCCCTCGATGTTGTCTGTTTTTTCTGAATACCTCATTCTGTTGTTGTTGTTAAACACAATTCTTATTGCTTTGATCAATTGAAAAGGTTTTGAAACGCCTTTCTTAAAAATTCTGATAAACTTCGTGAAATGGTGCGACACACGTCTAGTTCAGATCACTCGCTCAATCAGAATGGCGTCCTGTGGCGCAATCCTACAGATGTGACGTCACAAACCGTCACAAAATGTCGCAAACCGTAAAACAAGAACATGTAGACATTTTTAAATTAAAATTATAAACAGGATTTTTTTTGAATTGTTTTCATCGAAAGAATCGGATTAATAAAACTCTTTTCTGCTTTTTTAGAATTGTAACTGAAAGTCGGCCTCGTCTGCATTTCCTGTTCTTGATTGTCATTTGTTTAGATTTGAAACTCTTCAGAAATCCTGCCACAAGGGTTAGAATCAGAGCCATCTTTTGCCTGCCCCGCGAAGCTTCTGTGTCACGTTTTGTTAATAACAACTTGAATATTGTTTATTATTAATCAAATGCTATATTAAATTACATTTCCCAAGTCTTTTTGAATGTGAATCATCAGTGATACGCCGTACGTACACTTAACCCTTCACAATCGAGTGGTAACAATAAGTACCGTTTGCTTTAACAGTCAATGACACTGCAATATACATTTATGTGTTTTGCAAGATTCTAGTTGTAAACAGAGGTTATTTCCTTGTCATAAACTTGTTCATTCTTGTAATGGTGATGTGTTGTGTTACGTGCTGAAGTCTTGCATATTATTTAAGACTTTGACTGTACATGATTCATTGTTCTGAAGAAACGAACTTATTCAAATAATAATTCAGTCCGTACTTCAAAGACAAACACAAGACTTTACCATTACAGAGATCAGATTTGTAATGCCGTTTAAGGAAACAATCTTACGACGCCCATTAATGCAAAGTTCAGTTACTGATTGTTGAACCAAGTGGTAAATATATTTATCAGTGTTCTTTACAGGGTTAATGTCATGCCGGAACACACCATTACGTGATTTTACTCGTTGTATTTTCATTAGTAATGACAGTGCAGCAAACCCTTGATTATCCGAGATGTTTGGGATAATTGAAACCCCGGATAATCGAAACCCCAGATAAATGAAACCACGGATAATTGAAACCCCGTATAATTGAAACCCTGGATAATCGAAACCCCTGATAAATGAAACCACGGATAATCGAAACCCCAGATTATGGAAACCACGGATAATCGGAACCCTGGATAAATGAAACCCAGGATAATCAAAACCCCGGATAATTAGCAAAAAAAAAAACCGTATAGATACAACAAATGCGCAAGTTTACTGCCTGAAATTTTAAAGATTTGCTAAGAGCAAAAAGGATTTATGTAATGACAACTATTAAAAGAAATATTTTAGTGTGTTCTGCTGTCCTAATCTTCAGGTTTTAGCAATATTTTGATATGTGTTAATACGTTAAATGTGGTTGTTGTATTTATTCGTATCTTTTTAAAGTTACATTCTCTACAACAGATTTCCTAACCTAACTTTTAGTTTTCGTTTAAAGCAGACAGACCGCGGATAATCACGAGTCTGCTGTGGCATTGAATCCCCTTGACAGAGGAAAATACTTGACCGATTTTGTGTGTATTTGAGCAGAATTTGCCAGCTTTCGCCGGATTTTCTCTTCGGCGTCAGATTTTGTCTTCGTCGTGGTTCGTAATTCCAAGCAACTCAAGAATTGTTTTTATTGTTCGCTGGTTGATATTTCACTTAAATGAAGAAATTGTGAAATTTGATTCTTCACTCATTTCCCGGGGTATCGCCAAATTTGAGGACTGTCCGTCACGAATTGAGAAATGTCTCGGAGATTAATAATTCCTGAAAAGGGAGGGAGACGAGGCGAAAGATTTCTTTTGTTCCATCAGTTGGAATTACGTCACTCCATTTCTTGATGAATTTCGATTTTATACCGGTTTAATGATGAGGTGAAATTTCAGGCCGTCGAGGACGGTAATGGCAAAGAAGGCTGTTTCCTGGGGGGTGCAGCACCCCAGAAGAGTTATCGTCAAAAATCACAACACCACATGGTATCTTATATTAATGCATGTAACATTTTTGTGTTTGTTTTTAAAAAAGTTTTACGAAGAACGTCATTTCTTCAAATGCTTCAGTTTTTAAGATTAAGAATTACAAAACAATAATTTTACCTGTTGTTTTGTATGGGTGCGAAACATGGTCCCTCACTCAGAGGGAGGAACACAGATTGCAGGTGTTTGAGAATCGGGTGTTGAGGAGAATATTTGGGCCTAGGAGAGAAGACGATGGGGCGTGGAGGAAACTGCATAATGACGAGCTTAAAAATCTGTACTCCTCGCCCAATATTGTCAGGGTGATTAAGTCGAGGAGAATGAGATGGGCTGGACATGTAGCGCGCATGGATGGGACAAGAGATGTGCACCGGGTATTGGTCGGGAAGCCTGAGGGGAAGAGACCTCTGGGGAGACCTAGACGTAGATGGAGGATAATCTCAGGCGGGATCTATGGGAGACAGGAGTTGAAGGAGACTGGATTTTGTTGGCCCAGGACACGGTCCGGTGGAGGGCTTTGGTTAATTCGGTGATGAACCTTCGGGTTCCGTAAGCCATCTAGTTGGTTGGATCCACTATTTGGGAAGCCGGAGGGGAAGAGACTTCTGGGGAGACCTAGACGTAGATGGAGGATAATCTCAGGCGGGATCTATGGGAGATAGGAGGTGAAGGAGACTGGATTTTGTTGGCCCAGGACAGGGCCATCTAGTTAGTTAGGTAGTTAGTTAGTTAGCTTCAGTGTTTAATGTGCGTTTCAAGGGTATTCCAGACTTGAGGCCTGCGTTAGTCTGCCTCATCATCATGCCGATGCTTTCGATAGTTTAGTAATTTATTTAGATATCTTCTTATACGTACGGACTGTGCGGATAGCAAGACAGATTCACAGGGAAGCAAGTAGTTTAGGAGTATTTTACGGATCAGTGTGTCATCGAGCAGGTTAGCTAAATAGTAGCGGCTTGACTGTCATTCTGGAGGTACCGGACTCTATTTTGGAATTAACTGGCTTTACTTACGGAAGTTTTTCATGGGGAATTTCTGTTTCGCGACCGGATTTAATTCGTGAGAGGCGCACACAGTTTTATTCAACATGTGTTACGACGTTTCTGTAAAATAGACCATTACATACGCGCATTGACACTTCCGAGAATTAGATATTGTAGTGCCACCTGTTAAGTGTAAACTACACTAGGTTACTCTCGTAAACACAACACGCGGAGACGGATAACGCGAATATTTTGCATTATCTGTTTGGAACACCTGTTCTTTCGAGTGCAGAAATCTGTTGCCTTACTTTGAAGTAGTATATCTCGTCGTTAACGCACTTCTTGAAAGCTTCTTTGTTTAAACGCCTTACCCCTGGCATAAACAAATCTTTTCTTGTATCGGCGCATGTCGGTTGTTTTCGGAACTTTTCGCTGTCGTGTACATTCAATGCAATTGCTCGACCGTTCCGTTGCGCTCTGGATGGCTTTTACTGGTCCGTTACGATGAGCCTTTCTCATAGGGATGATTATAAATGGAACAGATGAAAGTCTGAGGGGAGCGAAAGTTCGCCTACTTTGCAAAAGAAAGGACGTTTCGGTTGAAAAATTTTGGCTTCTGTATCTAAGGCGGTTCAGGGAAATAGGGAAAATTACGCAATTAACGAACTTCTCAATGCCCGGCCGGACTGGAAAAAGTCACGAGAGGAGAATTCGCGAGGTATAATTGTGGATAATATTAAAACAGATCTTAAGAAATATTGTGTTTGGGTGTATCTGGCAAAGTTTATGGTCCTGTGGTTGACTGTAACGATGATCCTCCGGGAATTTCTCAACTGGCTTCGTGCTCAAAATGGATTACTCCACTGAGTTTTATCATCATCTAAAATCTAATTAAATTTTTACAGAAACGTTTCGAAAATATTATGACAATCCGATTTCTTCTGTTCAGAAAAAAAAATTAAAAATCGACGTAACTTTTTACTTCGTACAGAATATCTACGCGATGTTGCAAATTTCATCCAAATCCGTTCAGTTATTCTCGAGTTTAATCGACTGGACAGAGGGACGGACATACACGACCATCTCAGACTGCGTTCTCGCTATACACTTCGTGGAAAGAAAGCATTATAATATTATTATTAAAGAATTCAGTCCGTACCGCGAAGAAAACACTTCACTTCGCCATTAGAAAGATCAAATCATTAAATCTGTTTACGTAAATGATCGCTGTTTACAATGAGAATCGTACATAACCCATTTTTACAAAATGAGTCTTTACTGAGTGTTACAGCAGCTGGTATATGTAATTACAATTTGGTTTTAAAGGTTTAATAACCTACGTAACTTACCATCGCCGTGGGTCGTAATTTCACGTAAAGGCTGGAGGATATGTCTGGAACTCGTGAGACCACTGTCGACTCCTGGTCGCCTCGGTCGCCATTGCAGACAGAACGCAGTTTCGCCATTGCCCTCGGCTTCTGACCGAGTAAACCGATAACAGTTACCGAAAAACATGCTCTGGTAAGCCCCGTAGTTGTTACTGGGAACGTGGCAGAGTTTTTACTTTAAAAAATTTTACAACGCATAATCCATTTGTGTGACGTGCAGATTGTACACATGTAATACCTTAAACGTAATCGTCCTTAACACAAAAGAACGCGCGAAGTACAGTTTTAACATAAATCTTATATTCTTAATCTAACAGCTAACAAGGGCAGAGATTACTCGTGGAATATTTGCAGTATATTACCTAACGAAATAAGGTTACTTAGTAGTAGTAATAATAATTCATTTATTAAAGCGTTTGCCAACAGAGAGAAACCAATGACAAGCAAACACTGATGATAATAATAATAATAAATATGTAAAATATAAAACACCTCACGCTAAATCTGTTTAATGCATGTAACACGTGATAAAAAAACAAAATTTATCTTGGAAATAGCTGCTGCCCTATGTACCTCAGGGGCAAGGGTTGTCTCGGGTACATAGAAGTAAAGTGAAGGTGGATACAGCGTGTTCCTCCGGAACGTGGGGGGGTCTACTCGCGGGTTTACAAGACGTCAAAACCCAGAACAAGAGTTTCAACTCATATTATCTTACGTTGATGGCAGAATACAAATTACACAGTAGCTTATTATTATTATTTAGTGTTCTGTCTGAGGACAGGTCCATATGAACAGGATCCTTCCATCCTTTTCTCGGACTGGGACCTGTTCATATACGTTCTTGGCAGATGATCCAGAAGTGGTTTGCCATTGCCTTCTTCTGTGTGTGAATGGAGTAATTGTTGGGATGCCACGGAGGAAAACTCCGTGTTGCCTAGACCACGGCCTTGCCCAACACAAGTTATAAATTCGGGCACCGAGGGGAAAGAAACCACCTCCCCAAAGAAGTACCAATGAGACATTTTTATAATAAGATGCAAAAGTATTTATATTGGAAACAGACAAGAATCTGATAAATGTGCCTTGTATTTTTCATCGTGTTATCAATTTGTGTGTGTGTTCCTTGTTCCATAATTCATGACGAAGATTTTAAAATAAATTCCATTTTGTCGGCTGTTTTCCTTGTATGCTTGGTTTAATGACAGATTTATCTTACTTTACTCGGGGACTTATCTATTAGCCATGGTCCAGGTATCGCTCTAATGAGGTAGACAAGTTAGGACGCTCAACGTCATCTGGGGTAACTCTGGGATGGGCCGACATACCGAACATATTTCAGCTCGCAACCTCTGTGTAGTGAAGAAATCTTAATACTCTCATCTGTAACTAGTTAACTGTAGAATTGTATGCTCTAGCTCGAGAGGCCTTGTTCGTACTCAACGTGGTTGAACTTGTATGAGAAATTACGAAAACATTTGATGTCATCTCGCATTCTTCTGCCTTGACACCAGATTTTGACAGTTCCAGCATTGAAATCCCTGACCGGAGATGTAACATTCCCCAAGTTGGCGATCTGCAGTGGAACACGTCTCGGTCATATCCCGAGGTGTTGGCACAAATCCCGTTGTCTGACCCAACTTTCCTCACCCAGACGTTCGGCCACCTGTTGTGTTAATTACACACTAGCATTCAGCTGCTTTATTAATATCTTAAAAGTGCCCGACCATCCTCATTACTGTAAAAACCTTCAGCAGTTTTACAGCTATGCAGTTCAATATAAATTGTCTGATATTTTAAAACACGAAAGTTCTCCAGTGAACATAGGACTAAAGCATTGCACTCATTTTCGAACTCATAAGGCTAATTTCCCCAATATCTGTTTTAATATTATCCTCCAAAGTTGTTTATCTGACTTAGATTTTTAAAGCTATGCTTGAATGCCATTTGTTCTGTAGAATCTGTCGTTAATCTCCTCATAACTTATTCTCAACCACATTTAGTCTGTTCTGCCCACAGAGGAACAGCGTAATTTTCTCTCTTTTCTAAAGGATCCCGCGTTTGAAGGAGGCGACAGATTTGTTACCAGTCGCGATGTCATCATTTCCATAGTTCCGAGTCTCAAATAATAACAACAAAAACTCGAAATACCAAGATGTCCCTTTCAGTCAGTAACCTCTGTCTGTTTGCTTATAATTAAAAATATAATTTAATTCTATTTTAGAGCTCAAATTAGATATAACAGTATACATAATTACGTTATCTTTTCATTTATACTGGACATGGCACATCGATTATACAGGCCACAGCTTTTTCCTTTCAAATCCCTACATTCTCAGTATCCATTGCCACTTTCACATCATATTTAATAGCCACTGAACCCTTGGAATTGAAACATATTTGTTAAATCTCAAATGTTTTTTTTAAATTATTGTTTCTAAATGTAATTAATAAGAATGTGTGAGCAATGTTTTCTACTGAACCACGATTTTTGCTAGCAAATGATTCTGTTGCAGTGGAAACGTACCTGAGTCCAGTGGAGACCCACTGCAACAACATTGATTACTACCTTCCTGATGTGGACAACGTCACAAAACAGTTCTCAGATGATGCTACGGCCAGATTACGTGAGTAGCTCTTAGTTTCAAGTCTAGTAACGTGGTTTTGGACAGAAAGTTTAAGATATTTCTCATTTCTTAGGTTAGGTTAGGTTGGGTTAGGTCAGATTTAGGTTGGGTTAGGTTAGGTTAGGTTTGGTTAGGTTAGGTTTGGTTAGGTTAGGTTAGGTCAGATTTAGGTTAGGTTAGTTTAGGTTAGGTTGGGTTAGGTTAGGTTAGGTCAGATTTAGGTTAGGTTAGGTTAGTTTAGGTTAGGTTGGGTTAGGTTAGGTTAGGTCAGATTTAGGTTAGGTTAGGTTAGGTTAGGTTATTGTTTCCTTCTTTGACATAGAAATTTACAGTTTAAGGTACAAGGTAACTGCAGATATATTAAATAAGCAGTCACAGACATCTGATAAGGGGCAGTCCTCCAGTTTGTTATTTGGACAAAGGCCCAATTGCACATAAATGTTGCCCATTATGAAATAATACATAGCGTCTTGAACTGTGACAGATTCTTTTGAATAACCCGAGCAGTGGATGATAGTGTGGACTGGATTAACTTAGTTGATGATATAGACCAGTAGTAAAAGTATAATATTTTAATTCGTGTTCATTGTTCGTGTACATTTCGTACTTGTCATAATCTTAATGATAAATGCCTTAAACCTATTCCGCTGCCCTTAAATCAGCTTCGTAAACGATTATATTGATTGCTACCAGTAAGTAATGGTGTTTCTTCATATTCTCATGTTTCAGATATGGGTCGATCAATGATAGCACTGTTCATTGTGGCATTTTTTGCTGTATTTGTTGCATTCTGGACAGGAGTTGCTGGTTGTTGGCGTCGGTCTCCCGGCAACATTACCTGTACTGCCATTCTTATGCTGCTGGCATGTAAGTAGCAACTTCTTCTTCTATGACTCTCCAGTCCTTATTTAGTCCATGGCCTCCTCAATTCTCCTCTTCCATTCTGTCCTCTGTCCAAGGCTTTGATCGAGGTCTCGAAACATCTTCCTTTTTACGGTGCAAGGTTGTTAGCCTTGCGACCAACCCCCAACCTGGAGGACCAGGGTACCTGTCTTAGTCTGACCTCTCCCCCTTAACCAACTGGCTAGGGAGGCCCTACCAGTAGCTCTTGGGGTCACTGAGGTACTCAGCCCCACCACTACGACAACGTGCAGGTACCATTAAGTGGGGAAGTAGCAACTATTTGACTGTAATTCTTCAAAAACATAATAAAATACTCATAAAAGAGGTCACTGATTGGCTGAGGTCCACCTAGGAGCACTGTGATTGGTCACAATTGGGGTCTGTATGATATCATGAACATATAACAAAGTATTTATCACCCTGATGACAGAGGCAGCAAGGACAACTGAAACATCAGTAAAATTCTACCAGACTACACGGCGCAACAACCAAGGACACAGCCATCTTCAGACTCACTGTCGTGAAAACCCCAAATCCTAGTTACGAACATTATCGTTACTAAAATATTTATTACTAATTGAAATATTGGGGCCCGTTGTTAAAATATGTTATTTAACAATGGCAGTAGGAGAGAATATACTAAAATGATATTTGATATTTAATTTTGAAAATTGCATGCATGATGTTTGTTTTCCTCTGATTCTAGATGTCTTTATTGAATTTTGAGTGTAATAATCATTCCTGGCTTTGAATCCAAGCGTACTCTGCATATCGTAGAAGTATAATGTATATAATAACAATCACCACACTCATTTTCATGCAGTCGAGGATCACAGAGGAACATCCCCACATTTAATTTGTTCTACTTGATATTTTGATATTTGCAGATTTCTTTTTAACCTTGATTAAAACTGTCCAGGGATTGAAATCACCTCCGTCCAACGCAAGGTTAATTTTTTTTTTAACTTGATGATGGAAGCAGAATCAGCTTCTGAAACACTGTGCTTTTAGCCAAAATATTGGGTGATGAAAACATATAATTTTACTTGGTGACCGTTTTCAGGTCTGCTGAGTGCCGGCGGAATGGGTCTGTGGCATGGCGTGGAGTACTACGAGAAGGAAAAAGTCGTCGGTGAGGAGTTTTATCAACAGTGGAACAATGTGAGTCAGGAAATCCCAACCGATTCCCTAAATTCTTTCATCTGATTATGAAAATGTTGTCCAGTAATTTTAAAACTAATATTCTTCAAGTTTTAAAGAGGCGTAACACTCCGAGATACGATTAGTTTTGTTCAAAGAATATTTTACATACAGAATATGAGAGGAAAGATAAAGAATGATACAAGAAACAGATTAATACATTATAAAATAAAGTAAATTAATTTTCAGAACTTTCGATTGACAATGAGGATTTATAATTTGAGAGTTTTTGAACTATTTATTTTTTATATAAATTTAAAAGGGTTGTTACAATCAGGATTAATAAATTCTTGGAATTTGTCCACCATCTGATATTCAAAAGTACGCAACCTTTCAGAAACAGATCCAGTTTCCAAAACGTGTTCTCTTGAATACAAGACGATGGACAAATTCCAAGAAATTTAGTAAACCCAAATATTGATTTAGATGTTAGTGTACAAGACTTTTTATGAACTTCCCATACTTTCATCTTGACACTATTGATCTTTTATTGACATTTTACTTTTGGTATTAAATTGGGTCCCCAGTGGCCGCTCGGTCTGAGGCGTGGACCTTCTGCCGCTTGGTCGCTGGAACTGTGGGTTCGAATCCCACTCAAGCCATGGATGTTTTTCATGCTGTCCTGTGTACAGGTAGAGGCCTTGCGACGGGCCGATCCCTCGTCTAAGGAGTCCTACCAAAATGTCTATAGATCAAGCCAACAGAAAAGTTGGGACCCGCAGTGCTCAGGCACTTGAAGAACGGGTCGATCCCAGTATCCAGTAAAACATTTTAATTTATTTCTCAAATATATCAGCAATTCATGCCTCGAAGAGTTACTGATTTACATAAATGAAATTAAGTTGATGGCTGATGTATAGGTACTGAGAGAAGAGACCGTGATGATGTACGACTGGTCGTTCATCTTGGCGTGGATCAGCGTTGGATTTTCTCTCATTTCAAGTACACTGTTCTTCTGTGCCGCTGCGTGCCTACGTTCAGAGCGCGAGGCAGAGAAAGCGAAGAATGTGCAGTACATTATGCCAGGTCTGCTCTAGTGTGGGATTTGCCACATTTCAGGGTGCAAAAAAGCATGTTGGTACACTTGAAAAACTGCTGTACAACCATATTGAACATTCCGCATATGGGATGTAGACAGAATTAATGTTAATGGATTACGTGTTTATCTTACAGAGGAATCTGAATTACAGAGATCATTTGCCTGTGGTAGGTGGTGATTCACCTATTGGCGAAGAAATTTATTCCAAACAAGTGACGGGACTGTGGTACAATATCGTAACTAATGATTTTTAAGGTGGAGATATTCTTTATGGTTGTAACGTGCTGCAATATAACCTTGAACACAAATGCCTGATAACATGTCTTCCAGTCTTTGTCTGTCTTATGTTCTTATTAATGCGACAGAATATTGAACGTTACTGATGACAATTTTGAGGCAAACTACATTTTAGACAACTACAGAATTAAAAAAGACTTATTTTGACTGTATTGTGGGAAAAATATTTTATACGTTTTCACATTAAATTCGATAACTTCTGAACAATAGTGTTTATTCTTTTAGTTAACGTGACAAAACTCAAGTAATTTTTTTTTTTTAATTCTCCTGCCAGTTTGAGGTATCATTTTGGCTAGTGGCATGGATATTGATGTATTACGATAGAGGAAAGAAGTTGGCACTAGATTTTCTTTGAACACTTTAAATATATACCAGAAGGCTTATAGGAAATATGAATGAGCAATTTATATTAAATTTTTAAGTACTTGATAGTTATTAAAACATTCCATTCCATTACTATGTTTGTGGTTTCTAACATACAAAACACCATCATCAATCAAAATATTTATAATGCATTGTCTCCCACCTCAGAACACTGCGTAATTAATACTCATCGCAACACAACGCTGCAAATAGAAGCTGTTAACCTAAAAACTATGCGAGGGAGTATTTAATAAAGTCAATTTAAATTTGAGGCTGGGTTTTATATCTATTTCACAAAACCAAACCATTTATTTGTGTAAAACTCTTTATACAAAAAAATTATTTCTGTTTTTGTTTCTGTAATCTCCGGGTGTTAAAATTCAAATTGGATTGATAATCGATTATAAGGATTAGTAGTGAGTATGATAGGATTTGGAAAGAAATATTTGTCCTATTTGTTTATAATATTCAAGCCTTTGCTCTAGTGACTTTGGAAAAATCTCGGCCAGATTAGTCAGTTCCATGGCAAAGATTTAAACCTGGTAAGCTGCGCACAGATAGAAGAGACACACGTGCTGCCACTACGTCAATGCGATTTTACCAAAACTGGGAATTTTATTTTTTACCACATTTTTCTGATCTTGTATAACGTTAGACTAACGCCAGCTGAATGATTTAAAGATTATTATATAAGGACACGCAGACATGACTGTGACAACATGTTCAGTTGGTTTAACTTACTGATGAACAGTAATGAAGCATGCATCATGATTCTTGCCCCTGGAATGAAGCTAATCCACTCTACAGTAACAAAAGAATCAACGTAACAATTAACACTGCTTTGTTCTTTGTTTTTCTCCTCTTGTCTTCCTTATCCTTTAATCTCCAAACCCCTGCTTTGGTCTAACCCCAAGCAACTCACAGGTTCTAAGGGAAAACTCAATCCTTTCTTATGATTGGTCATACATTGTGGCTTGGATCGGTGTTGGATGGGCGCTCATTTCTGCCATCTTGTTCTCGGCGGCGGCCATTTGTCTGAGAGGCGAACGTGAAAAGGAAGAAGCAATGAACATGCAATATCTAATGCCTGGTAAGAATGCCTTAACATGACATTTGTAATGCCCTGTTTCATGTAAGTTTCCAACGAGTATCAGTCAGAAAAAGGTCTTCTCGAGCCCATCAGCTGTGTAAGATGATTAAACAAGTTTTAATGTAAAGAATTCATGATGGCTGTCATTAATGAAATCTTTTAAAGTCTCTTGAAAATTATATATAAATTTCGAGGGTTTCCTTATATAATATTATAAAACAAAATTATTTTTTTTGGAAATATTTAAAATATTTAGAATTGTTTAAAATATATACAAATATTGCATAAAATATTTAAAATGTGATAATTCTTTTTGGTGACCCAGTAGAAACACAGGAGGCATGTATGCGAGTTCTAAGACGGTAGGTTTTGGAAGAGACGCGGTGTGTATAAATGTACAGTCAGCATCAAATTTATTTTCGTGCCGTGTGGTTAAGATGATGGTGAAAATTCATCTAGGTTAGACGCCTTTATTGATGGAAAGTATTTGTGACACAGGAAAGATTGAACTAAGTGAAGTTAAATTATTGAAATGCACGTGGGTTACACTAAAAAATTTATAGGATGTAAAGCGACGATGAGAACTGAGTAAGCTATCGTCTTTGAAGTTTTAATAAATTAATCATTGACATACAGACAGACAGACAGACAGACAGGAAAGCCTCCAAATACATTATTTTTTGTGACGATGTTACTCTGTCTGACAAAAATGCTAATAACGTGAGAGGTGGTTGCTTAATTAAGTTGAAATAACAAATTAACAGAACATCTGTGGTGGCAGCCAGTAACTATTCTGCTTCCTAATTGACTGTTTGCAGATGTGGGTTCTGCTATCTTCCTCCTCCTGTTCAATGGAAAAGACAGAGATGTGTTACGTTAACAGAGAAGTCTGGAGAAAAGTTTTAATTTTTCCCTGAAAGCACTTGTAAAACTTCATATAACCTTTTCTCTGTAGGTTGCAGTTAATCAAAAAGGACTTTACTTCCATGATATTTATTAGTATCCGATTAAAGGGAACGAGGATACGTTGAACTTGTTCCCTATATGGTGAAGATTAAAAAAATTAATAAGCAATCTATGAAAAATATGTTGTAAGGATGTGAATGAATTATTTCACAGTTACGATCTTAGTTGGCTGTGGAATTTAAATTTTTGGTTCCTTAAAACAAGGAATATCATGAACTTCTGAAACATTTTTCAGTATTTAGAAAGATCCTGTCCTGGGGGACGGTGTTTAGTTTGACTTGATCTGACCGAGTTAGTGTTTAGTCATTATAATCGGGCAGGATTTTTTTTTGTGTGTGAAAAATTGTGTTTTTACTAGCCTCCCCCAATTCTGAAGATATTGTATGTTAGTATATTTTCTTTTTAATCGTTGAATGAATCTGTGAACTTGTATCATTTCAGTGTACCCACAGAAGCAGCAGTATGCGTATGCATCAACAGGTTACCCTGCACCGGCAGTGTACCCTGGGCCATATTATCATGGCTCACAATATGGACCGTATAACTATTAGCTACAAGATATTATAGCAAGAAGGTAACGCACTGAGACATTTGTTCACCATAACTTGTGGTACTGATGGTGCTGTTAAAAATGACATGTCCCACTGAATCTTAATGCTGGCAACAGTTGGCCCACCAGTAAGCTGTCGGTAATGTCACTAAACAAGCGCTGAAATTTATCGGAGTTTCATTCATGAAGACCCAGTTTTAAATTAAAGTATTTTGGTTTGAATAAACCCAACCTTATGCTTTCTCTTTGCTAAAACATCAATAATTTCTTTCTGTGCCTCAGATTAGTCTTTTAGGCATCGCTTCCATTTTTTCTGTCAATTTGGGGTTTCCTGATAATCCTGAGGTAAACCATTCTGTCCATCTGTCTCTGAAAATGTGAGAAAAAATGCTTGGTCTATATTTTATTTCAAATAAATGATATTCCAGAATAAACTGTATGGATTATAAATTAATATTTAAGACGCCGATAATGTAGAAAGTTGGTTTTCATATCTGAATTGCTCGAAGTAAAATTAATAATGAGGTTAACCCCGGGTCTCAGTTCAGGAGTTGCCGTAGTGATTTCCAGCGTTATTTTGTGATAAAAGTCTTCACTCGATCTGCATCCACAACACATTTTAGATTACCATAAAAAAGATCCTTATTAGGGTAAATTAGAACCATAAATCAGCTGCTCAGAATGTATGAAAAACCTTATTGGTAACCAGAATGTCATGATTTAATGCTAATGAACTTTCTGATACTTGGTTTGCTCTTCTTAAATATGTATTCCGCAGTTTCGTTGCTTTTACTTTATATAAAGATTTTTCATGTATCTTTGAAGTTAAAACTTATTACTTCAGGTAGCCAGTGTACCATCGAAAGCTCGAGTACGCAATTTTTCTGCATCTTAAGACTAACTGAATTGGTGCATGGTACTGAGCTGTATTTGCTGAGGTGTTGCTTATTTAAAGTGACTCACATAATGACAGTTCTAAGGATTACAACAATTGTTTTCAGAAGAACATCACATTTCAGGTATTGCAACTTTTGACTAATGAAACACTGCATTTGTTTTAAGGCAGGGAATGACTTTGTAATCAGTTTCATTTTGTGTATTATCATTAATTTTCTACCGTAATTTTATTTCATTAAAGTTGTTGCTGTTATTGGTTAACACATGGCCAGTTGTTTATTATGACTTTCAATTTATTTTCTTTAGAGAAAGAAGTTGATAGGCTGGTTTATTACTGTGTCCATTGGCTTGGATAATGGCAGTATGAACCTTCAGCCATTTTACCAAAGAGTTAGGTTATGTGAGTGGTGTCTTACTTAAAAGGTAAATTTGTGCAGAACATCAGCCATACATTTTTTTTAAATTCAGTATAACTTTAATTGCAGCTTTTATTAGTGTTCCAACTGTGAATTATCTTAAAATTTGGATTGAGTGAATATATGACTCTTTCAATTCAGTGCTCAATTTTTCAAGCAGAAGAACTGTTTCAGTTGCTGCCAGCAGCTTGTGTGGGTTGGGTGGGTTAATGTCTTATAAGCTGATGTGGACATTGTGCTCTCTCAATATTTTAAAGTGCCTTCATTTATGTAGCTCGGTGCAATAAATCTTCCAGCTCTTTAGTGTTCACTGTAATGTCATACCCAAAGATTAACACACAAACTGAACACTGAAACATTTCTAATAATGACAAATAGGTTAGAAATAGCAAGTTGTATGTAACAGTGTTACACAGAGAAGTGTTTGTTCTTATGATAGTGAGGAAGGTTTTAAAATCTATTTCAGGTCTATAGTTTTACTGAGAAAAATCACAGAATTTCTTGAGATTGGATACTGGTGTTTATGTACATATATAAAAATGGTAGCATCACATTTTACATTTTCGTCTTCAGAAGTTGTCTTTGTGATTTCTAAGTAAAAACTTCTACCTGTAAAGAAAGAAGAGACTTGTGGTCCATAAAATGTGAAGCATAGAAAACTGTCACTGAAGAACTTAATTGGAGGTTATGTTGAATAATGAATGTGAGTACAAGTAGCAAGTTGTGTCATTTTTAATATTTATAATTAGGATCTGGATGTCCATGTTTAAGCTTTCCTGATAAAAATGCATATGCAAAGTCCTCACTTAAAGAGATCTATTTCATTATGACTGTATTTGGAAATTATAATGAAGGGAAAAACTGATTTTTTTATGGTTTATGAAGGATTAAGTGTATGAGTCAAAAAAATGTTTGTATCTTTGTGTGTCATTTCATTATTGGTTCATTTAATAAATGTATTATGCTCAAGTGAAAGAAATAATTGTCATCCAGTTTATACTACAGAAAAATATTCAAGAAAGTACTGTTTAACAAATTATTAGTAATTTACTTTTTCTTGATAGTAATGAAATGGAGGAATAAGGCATACCTAGCGTATGGAACATAAAGTACTCTTTAAATGAAAATTTTAAGACTTTTGTTATAATTGTATCTTGTCAGAACATCCAGTTCCTAGTTACAATTTGACATTATCGAAATGTAATAGCATAAATTACATGTTTAAGCTCAAGAATATTTTATATTATTTAATTTTCATGTCTTTTTTCTATATTTTATATTCTTTTGTTCACTTTTGTATATGTGATGGTCCAGTTAGAACCTAAATGATATTCTCTGGTTAAAAAAATTAGTAATAAAGTCTCAAAATTCTATAAAGAATGTGAAGATAAATAATAAGGTATCGATGAATAATTCCACACTTATTTTGAGCAGTTAGATACTTAAGTTTCTATTTCAGGCATTGGTTTAAAATTCATCTGAACTTGTGCTATATTACTACAAGTTCTTAACTTTTTTGTTTAAAATGCTTGTAAAATACTTTAACATTCTCAGAATATATATATAGTTCTACAATTTATTTTATTTAAAATTTGTCACATATTATTAGTATTTCTATTTTCAGTCATAAGGAGTAGCTTATAAATTAAAATTTGTCAGTTTTTATAAGAAGAATACACTGCATTGAAAATTAGATTGTTTTAGTTAAAAATTATTTTCTTAATGGAAACTTAAAAGTAAAAAAAATGAAAACTTTGTATCACGAAAGAACTGTGAAAATAAAAGTGTGGGACAAGTATTCTGTTTCATGTCATAAAAAATTACATTTTTTACAAGAATAAACTCTGATCTTCAGAGAATATTTATTATTCTGTTATTATTTCAGAATGTTGTTTTATACTGGAAATGTAACTCTAATATATGCAAATTGGAAATAAATTAATTTTTATTATATGAAATCTAAAATAATACATTTAGTTTGCGGCTAGCAATATAACTTTCCTTTCTGCCATAATAAATAACCTTTCGAAGTAGAAATGGAGTGGGATTTACATTTCAGTTTAACTGATAGTTGATGCAATATTCCTAGTTGTATATTACTGCATGGCATTGTGACTCATGCTCAAACGTTATACTGTGAAACTCAAAGAAAACCTATCTATAAGGAAAACTATTGTTTTATAAGTTTTCACAAATTCATAATAGTTTGTATAGTACTGGTTTTACTTTAATGAAAAAATGTTTTTAATATTTGAAAATGGTCTTTCTTAAAAGTACCCTTTTGAGAGTCATAAATTGTCACAGGTGTAAAAGGAGTTGAACATGTTATGCATTTTTTTAACGAGGTCCAGAAATTAGGAATGAACGATGAGACAGCAATTTCAATGAAGGACTAGAATATGTAATTATTAGGTGGAAGTCCTAAAATTTATTCAATAAAATCTAGGATTTCTATTTCCGTGGCTTACATACTGGGGTCTCGGGTTCGATTCCCGGCGGTGCCCGAATTTATAACTTGTGTTGGGCAAGGCCGTGGTCTAGGCAACACGGAGTTTTCCTCCGTGGCATCCCAACAATTACTCCATTCACACACAGAGAAGAAGGCAATGGCAAACCACTTCTGGATCATCTGCCAAGAACGTATATGAACAGGTCCCAGTCCGAGAAAAGGATGGAAGGATCCTGTTCATATGGACCTGTCGTCAGACAGAACACTAAATAAATAAAAATAAATAATTATGGCCTAAATGAAATATTTTAAGTGCATGATTAGTAAAAATATGAAGTCAGAAAATTTGTTACAGGAAATGAATGAGTGTGTGTCAGCATGTTTGCAGTAGTAATCAGCATTTTTAATAAATTGCGATGAGGTTTCTAAAAATTGCAGTAATATATAATCCAGTATCCTCTAAGTAGGTAAATTGTTAGTGTAGCCCCAGTTCTGAAAATGTTGAGGGTCCCTGTCCTGGTGCCTTAATTTCACATCCATAAAACCCCCTGCTCGTTGGGCAGACTCTCTTGCCGTCGAGTATAACATCAGGAATTTACGTGGCCATACCACCAGACACTGGTCTACCCGAGCACCGGATAGAGAGGAATAGAGGAGATGCTGGGGCCCGCACGCGAGCTGATGAACAGGTCATTTAAGTGCTAAGTGTATACAAACAGCAACAGAAAAGGATTTTCAAAACCAATAGACCACAGTGTTAAGGACTAAAAATTGTTCTCACTCTTGGGATGTACCAGGTTTAAATCCTGTTGGATATTGCCTTCTCACTCACTGTGCGTTCCCCTCAGTCTGCATTTGAATACCAGTAATAAATCATGACCCCCCAACATACCTTCAGATACAGCATTAATAGTCATTCTATTTGAGTAGTTTTCAGATCATTTTACTATGCTAGTCCCTATATTGAAAAAAACAGATTCTACTAACCAAAAATTTACCAGCCCACAGAAAACTTTTCTGAAGATGCCATATCTAAAAATTGCTTTGTAGAAATATTTTTAAAATTGTCCATGCTTATGTGTGCTCAAGATGGCAATGCATCACACTAGTATAATGGTAAACTGTGAAACCCAGAGCTAATCTGATCTGCAGTTTCATAATATTGGGATTTCAATTCCCATTTCCTTTATGATAAAGGTTAACTTGCCCCAGATCCCAGAATACTGCAACCTCGAAAGAAGGCAGGTTACCATCTGGAAATGAAATGAGGTATATTCCAAGTTTGGAAATGAAATACCATGTCTGTGTTATTGAAATGAATGAATATATTTTGCAAGTCACTTTTATTAAAGCCCTGGTATGTATTGCTCTTCGCTCCACGTACAAAACACACTTTCAGTGATGGAAACAGCTGTGTTTGAAAGATGATTACAAAATTGTATCTTACATGGTCACAAAATAAATCAGGACTGTACAAAGACATTTTGACATTTACAAAATGACATACAAACAGCACGCTTTAAAATAAACAGTCATAAAATATAAGTTTCACACAAACATGACAAGATGGTTAAAATGTGAATATATTTCTTTATTAAGTGAAAAATTGAGCATTTACCATGAGTAAATTTGGTGTCGTAAAAGTTATAAATAGTATAAAAAAGAACATTATCCTTCATGCTTATGGCTTTCATTAAAGCAGAAACAAGCGTTCAGATATTCTGAGCTCTTGACAACGTTGTGGGTTGATTTTCTTCATTTGTCTCACCTTGGATGCTACCTGTTGTTCAATAATGGGGCGATACTTCTTCTCATATCCTAGTTCTTTCATCTCCAACAAAAATTCTAAGCGATCCTGGACCTCTTCTACCACTGCAATACAAATTTCAATTAGATATTTTACTGATAGCCTTTTGTGTTGGGATGAACTATGAAAAATTTCCAGCTGATGGGTTATAAGAGATATTACAGACTTCTTTGTGAACTTATACTGAAAATGTTTTCTGATAGCAATATTAAGATGTAAATTCTCTATACACGTATCTCTGTCACAGGAAGACGCACTGCAAACAAATGTTTACGACCATGTCTTTATAAACACTTGTACAAATGTAATAATATACTTACATTCTGTAAACCTGTCCGTTTGCTTTGGGGTTTCCAGGGGTGGCTTAGGAACCAACCGCGTTTTGTTCACGGGAGTTGGAGGAATAACTTTACCATATGCCATCAGACTCTGCAATTTTTGCTTCTCTTTTTCTTTGTCAACTGGAAAATAACATTGAGAGAGAGGCAGAATAGTCTCCCAGAAAATTTAATGATAAATGTTTAGAGCAATTCACATGCATTCCACCTGTGTGTTTGATTCTTATAATTTTAGAATTATGGACCTAACGGCCAGCAACCTACATAAAACATAATTGTACACATAAAAGGGCCAAGTTGTACCTCTGGGATGAATGGGAACAAAAGAATCTCGTTCATATGCCCCTGAAGAAATTATGGCATCTCGGGTTCGTTTCTTGTGAAAAACATGCTTTTTAACATAGGCACTTGCTGGAACTCGAACACTTGATCTAACATCTTGGCCAGATGGTAGAGGTGGTAGTGGGTCACCATTACAGACAGAATTTTGAATCTGCTGCCGTTGGAATATTGACAGTTTGCTTTCCTCCAGTAGAACTGTTAAATGAGAAGACAAGAGCTTCCTGCTTAAGAAGTTCACTGTAAGCATCTATATTTATATAATGATAGGTCTCAACATTTCATAATTATTATTATTCAATTATTACCCTTCAACAGTTGGTGTGTTTCCTTACTATATCGTACTTTATGTGCATGGAGTATTCCCTCCCCTCTTACTACATTAGTAGCTCCTGTAGAAGACATTATTAAATTATATAAACTCTTTAATTTTCTATTGTAATTGTTCTATGCAACACTAAAAACGTTCTTAAACATTAATGTACTATGAAGCTATAAAAGAATATATACAAAGTTACATTTTGTTGTCATAGTAACAACATGATTGCTTTCAGTATTCATTACTGATACTGCATAATTTATGTTTTATTTTCGAGTTATGGATACGAGCATAAAATAAATATTTACAGTTACTAGTAAACTGTTTGGATTTTGCTGGAAGACTTTGGTTAATTCGGTGATGAACCTTCAGGTTCCCTAAGCCACCTAGTTAGTTAGTTTGTAAATTGTTTAAGGTTAGAACTTTCAGTTCTTAATAGAAACTCTATCTGGTGACAAGTTGAATAACTTTATAATCTACACAGTTAGTATGTCTATATTTTCTGTGACATATAATTCAGAAAACAGAATTGACCAAAGTGTAAAGTATGACCTTGTCATGAACATATTTTCCTGCGAATAATGTTAATTCATATTGTTCCTAGGAATAAGTAAACATGGCATATACGGAAATTATGGATTTATGGTACATTGGAAACTCAGTTAATAGGTTACAATGATGTTAGCTGTGATTAATATCAGATTCTTAGCGTAGACTCGTCAGGTAATAGCTGTGTTCGTATTGCCTGTGGCTGTGGTTATAAGTAAGTTGGTAGCATAAACACGTCAGATGTCTATAAAAATGGTAGTCATGTGGTTGTAGTCCTAAAAAAGCACGTGTTCGACTATGCATTTGACATAACCTCTTATTACAATTGACAGTTTTGTTCAAATTTATTTCGCAAGGTTTTAGAAATGAAGACATTGGAAAACGAACGCGCTTTCACTATTGTATACGTACATAATTTTCCGAACATTGAATCTTTCTACATTTTTGTCCTAGAACGTGCAGTATAGTAAGGTGGTTAAAAACTGACTTAGCTTCTCAATGGCCTTTAATTGGTGCATTTTCTCATTATATACCTGGGCAGTTTCAGTATTCGGGGTGTTTGTTTATTTCTGTCATCTTAATAGTTACTTAACTCATCTCGTATGTACAGAGCACGATACGTTGAAGAATGTGTATGACTACGTAATAGGTAAGTTGTAGAAGTGTGCCACGGGAAGTGTTCGCATTTATATTGGTTATTAGTAAAAACATCATACCACATAAACTCATAATTGTTAATATATGACCAAAGAAACACACGAACTGTAGGAACGTAATCAAACTTATACTTTTTAAAGACATTAATAATAATGAATTGCTATTAGTACTTTCCAGTATTTGATGTGTTGGATGAAAATTAGATGATGTTAAACTGAAGCAATACAAGTAACTTTTGGAATTATGACCTGGCAATAATGTTCCTTAATTTTGTTGCAGTTGGAGCAGGCTCTGCAGGAGTCATTATGGCAGGTCGCCTCAGTGAATCACAAAAAGATTCTGTTCTTCTCTTGGAGGCTGGAATTGAATCCATGTCACCTCTGTTCAATATCCCTATAGTTACACCATTGTTGCAACGTACTGACTTAGACTGGCAGTATCACTCAGAACCACAGACGAATGCTTGCTTTGGGCTTGAGAATAATGTAAGTTCAAGTTTATAAGTATTGGTCAGCAAATATGCTTGTGTAGTCATCTGTAATGAGAGAAAAATCATATTGGAAGTAAAAAATTGAAATAGTGAAATGTCTTTTAAATTTTGTGATATTAGTGAAATGTTGAAACACATGAAAAGTAAAATATTATTGAACCATTAACTGAGGAAACATTTGATCAGTCCTGTTTATATTTTGTGTTTGGTAAATGAACGTTTGGAAGGACTTTACGGTATGTACTTGCCACACAGTTTTTAGACTGAAAAAATAATTTTAAATAAAGCCTGCCCTATTAACCTGCCTGTGAATTTGAGTTATGTTTCTGGTTACTAGCCCAAACACATAATGTTATAACTTACATGATGCAACTGTTGTTACAGCATTGGGAAGTTGTACCAAACAATAGAACAACTTTAACTTTGGGAGACAGTCAATCTGTGTGTTGTTTTTCATAACTTGTGAACACAGCATCAGATTTTTATGAAACTTGATATAACAGGATTTGATAAAAGAATATCTGCAAATCTGAATCATCATTATTAAATATGAACATATAGCTTCTGTATCAACTTTTACAAAAAAAGAAAAAGACAAGTTGAACAGTGTAGCTGTTGATTTGAGTTGTATCTGGTATCTACATTGGCTGCAAAACATTTTGGCTGGTGAAATTTTCAGGTGGAACGCTAGGATCATGACACATGTACATCTTATGTTGTGCTGGGACCATCCTGTTTTTTTCTTGTCTTCTTCCACAGGAAACCAAGATCCTTCTAAATGTTTCTTAAGAAACTGCTACAACGTTCAAAATTTCAGAAGTGGTTTAGATATAGGTGCCGATCTTTCTTCTTGCACACAAAATTAATGAATTATTTGCTGAGTGACACACTCATTGAAAACTTCCATGTCTGTCACACGTTTCGGTGCTTTGAATGACTTTCTGGGTGAACTGAATGACGTTCTTGTGCTCTTGTTTTCCTTCTCTACTGAAATTCTTCTAATTGTATTTCAGAAACTTTAGTTGTCTCTTCCACTCTCTTCTGCACTTTTAATGGGTTTTCTGTAGGCTAATGTTCAGGCATTTGTCCCTTTGCCTCAAGCACTTAATTCTTCATGTACATCCAGTACAATTCCCTGCATCTTGTAAGTTAGAGTAAGTATAAGATGTTTCATGATAGATATCTCCTTAATTTTCACAGGTTAGTCACTGGCCAATGGGAAAAGTTGTGGGAGGTACGAGTAAGTTGAACACCATTGTATACCTCCGTGGCCACGCTCGCGACTACGATTCGTGGGCAGAACGTGGAAATGTTGGCTGGGCTTTTGAGAATGTTCTCCCATATTTCAAGAAGTCTGAAAACCATCTAGGAAGATTCAAGAACAATGGTAAGTTGTTTGATTACTTCGTTTGTACGAATTTGAATGTATGAGGAATGAAAAAATGGCTGTACCTAACAGTTTATCACTAGAAAAAAGCATTCATACATGAGGACAAGAGTTTGAGGCCTGGTCAGTGTATATGGAATTTGTGGTGGAAAAGGTAGGGCTTTTACAGGTATTCTGGAATTTTTAAACAAAATTATGTCCTTCAGAACAATGATATGGTTTTGTAACGAGTAAACTTTATCTGAAACAATTACACAGTTTGACAAATGTATAATATAAACTCTGTCTGTTGTATGAAGGTGCATGACGTACTTACTGACATGATGTGTATTTATGTCGAACATAATGGTTGGATTAGATAAGTAAAAGTATTAAACCTGCAGAAAATATTTATGTTGAAATGTGTTGCTCTGAATTACTGACTATCTCCCATGTGGAAGTGATTTCTAGTTCTATGTAAGTTCAATTTCTGTGACTGTTTCTGTGCAGCCATCTTAGTTGATTATTTAAGATTGAAATTCACAGTAATACAGGCACTCACTCTGTGAACCACATCCTGGAACAGTATGTAATGGAAGTAACATAACTAGCAGGTAAATGGTTGAAGATATCCGTCTTCTGGGTTATTGCGCTGTGTAGTCTGGTCGATGTTAACCAACGTTTCAGAGGTCATACTGCCTCCATCATCAGGGCGATGAGTATGTAGATTTCTGTCTTCTGGGTTGTTGCGCTGTGTAGTATGGTCGATGTTAACCAACGTTTCAGAGGTCATACTGCCTCCATCATCAGGGCGATGAGTATGAAGATTTCTGTCTTCTGGGTTCTTGCGCTGTGTAGTCTGGTCGATGTTAACCAACGTTTCAGAGGTCATACTGCCTCCGTCATCAGGGCGATGAATTTATATATATATATGATGACGGAGGCAGTATGACCTCTGAAACGTTGGTTAACATCGACCAGACTACACAGCGCAATAACCCAGAAGACGGATATCTTCATACTCACCGCTGTGAGAACCTCAAGTCTTACAGGTAAATGGTTGCTTGTCTATGTTTTTTTGAAATGCTAGGTTATCTCATGATTTGCAGTCGTGGAAATTAACTTCATTACTGTAGTTTCTGGTCTTGTAATTTGAGTGTATTACTGTCTGCATACCTTCCCATTTATAATTTATAATCATTCTATCATACAATTTCTGATACTGCATAAACTCAGTAGTTGATTCAGCGTTATTAAAGGACTGAATAACAAACCAATATCTTTGGAACAACATGTTTACTCTCAATTATAGTTGCAGTGGCTTCAATAATCGTTCTTCTGTGATGAGTTTATTCCTTTTCAAAGCGAGTTTTTTCAGCTGCGTATATTTTTCTTCCAGTTGTGTACCACAGTCAGAGTGGACCTATCTTTGTAAATGATTTGAGTTGGACCACACCTTTGGTGAATGCCTTTCTTGCTGCTGGTCGGATTCTTGGGTACTCAGTTACAGATCTCAATGGACATCAACAAACAGGTATCTTCGTCAGACATAGTCCTGGATTAAAAGAAGCATTGTCTAGTGATCAAATGTCTGTGTGATTGCTGTAGAGTAATTCAGGTGCCTGTACTTTTCAACTGAAAAGTTAAGAAATCCTAGTATCCACTTTTGAAATAAATATACCAGGGTTAATTAGTGTCATTATTAGTTCCAAAAGAGATCAATACAAGTAAAAAGAAGTTCGGTTCATGTTTGAACCATCACATTTTTTAATTTGTTGTCAGTTGGTGGTTTTAAGTAAATTCAATATGTGAACACAATTAAAAGCTGAATTGCTTTCATTCAGCACAGCTTCAGTAGGAAATAATTTGTAAATTAAATATGAAACTTCAGTACACACCAATGTTCTGTCTTTTTCTGAAGTTTATGAATGTGATATTGAGCTTGGTCAGCGACAGTTCCTGAGTTGCAAACAAGTTTAAAATAAAAGTTTAAGACGGTGATGATATGTCCGATGGCATGTACCAGTTTTTGTGATTAGTTGGCCATCATGGGAAATTTGATAAAGAATCTTTGTGTAATGATTATATGAATATGGCTGTATTCTGGGTAAACTTCTACCAGACTTCATGGGGCAACAACCCAGAAGACAGTCATATTCAGACTCACCACTGTAAAAACCTCAAATCCTTCTAAGGAATAAATGTGTAGTGGATTACATGTACTGAAATTAATTCTGCCTGCAGCCTTCTGTGTACATTCCCCATTATCATATTTCATGGGCATCCTCTGAGTGGCTTTGGAGATGAAATGTGTGGTTGTATGGCTGAAATCTTTGTTTACCGTGTTAATTTTATGCAATTGACATAGGAGCCTAAAAATAATTATATTTTGAAATGGATGGAAAAGCGACTAGGTGGTGAAGGAGATCTGATTTGTAAATTCCCCCCTTCAATTTGTTAGAAGATGCTGTGTGGTTGACTCCGCAGTATTGTTACAGGGTTCATGGAAGCACAGGTGAACTCACTGCATGGTTCCCGTTGGAGCCCAGAAGATTCATTTATAAAACACTATCCCAGTCCTACACTAACAGTAGCAAGCAACTCGGTAGTTGAGAAGGTAAGAACACGGAATTGTATGTTGCCCATAACATTTAATATTACCTATTCTGATAGGGTTTTCAGTTGTATCAGAACTTTTTACGGGGATGTGATGGTCTAGGACAGAAATTCACAATCTCACAAGGTATGATACCACTATACACCATGTAGGCACTTGGGGGAAGAGTTGGTATAGCTCCTACTCATTCTTAACTTTGGCACTAGGTGGGGGTGATTGAGCATTTGAGTGAAGGGTTGTTTTGGTAGTCAGTGTAATGTGACAACAGAACCAGAGGTCTCAGCCATAGAACTATATTTATTCTTCTTATATGGCTCTCTGGTCCGTATTCGGTCCATGGCCTCCTCAATTCTCCTCTTCCATTCGGTCCTCTGTTAGGTCCGTCTGTCCGAGGCTTTGATTGAGGTTTCGAAACATCTTCCTTTTTACGGTGCAAGGTTGTTAGCCTTGCGACCAACCCCCAACCTGGAGGACCAGGGTACCTGTCTTAGTCTGACCTCTCCCCCTCGACCAATCTGGCTAGGGAGGCCCTACCAGTAGCTCTTGGGGTCACTGAGGTACTCGGCCCCACCACTACGACAACGTGCAGGAACCATTAAGTGGGGAGAACTATATTTGGAATGGGTTATTTATTAACTGGTGTTCTCTTCTGCCACTTGAATTGTTTGGGACAAAATTAAAAGTGATTTATGTGATTTTTTTATAGTTGTTATAGAATATTTTAAGATAAAGGAGCAGCATTTTATGCCAGTATGCTGAATGCATCGTGGATTTTTTCATTGTACCTCAATGTTTACCTTTAATAAAGTTTTAACTTTGTGGGGCATAGGAAATGATTGGTACCAACCATGGGTCTGAGTTTACATTTTTTCTAGTTCTGTTTGTAATCTTTCCTTTTTCTTTTTGGAGTACATAACCACATATTGGGTACAATATATTGCCATGAAACAACAGAAGAATCAAGCAAATCTTTTAACTAGTTCTCATGTTTTCAGGTATTAATTAAAGATGGTTACGAGGCATATGGGGTACAATACAGAAAGTTTGGCAAAAAGTACAAGGTTCGAGCTAAGAAGGCTGTTATAATGAGTGCAGGAGTTGTGGGCACTCCAAAGATTCTCATGCTGTCGGGGATTGGACCGGAGAAACATCTTAGATCGCATGGAGTAAGTGAAGTGTGTGAACTGGATCTGTTTCGTTGTTGTAATTTGGATGATTCAGTAGGACATGTTCTTCCAGAGTTTAAGTTTTAGTCTGATTCTTGTAGAGTTAATTTATTTCTAGAATTTTGGTAAGTTTAATTTTTTCAAAGAAGTTTTGAATGAAATATTTTTATTCCAGCATTTTCTTTACATGTAGAAATGAACTGCTTAATTTGCTATTCCTTGCTGCTAATGGAATTATATGTGTTTTTAGAGGGTTTATTTTTGGAGTAGGCATTTGTTTTTATAAGTAATTACTTCCTAAGTTAACACAAATCTTTCAAGTAAATCTGTAATCTTTATCGTTTCTAGTATTATGAAACAGAATCTTTCCACGTTGTTTCTTTTCCTTGGAATTTCATTTACTTATTTATGTATTTATTTGTTTTAATTTTAGAATCCTTATAATTGCTACCAATTCTGTGTGCATAGTTCTTCTTAACTAGCCGATAATCACTAATCTGGTTAAAACTCACCACCTTTTGTGGAATATGAAGGCTCATTACAGTTTCAATAAGACCGCGCTCTTGGACCCACTCAGATCTGGTCCTCACACCTTTAATTTCTTTAAGAGTCATTTTAGTGTGATCTTCACACCTGTGACTAGGGCACCACAGTGGTCTCTTCTTTTCAGGTTTTTGGACTAAAATTTTGTATGGCGTTAATATTAAAACCTGTACTAAAATAATGATGTATGCCATTCTCTTGTAATGTGAGTTTTTTTATGGTTTTCCTTGTGAGATTCCAGTGATCCTCAACTTGCCTGTGGGGAAGCACCTCCAGGATCATGTGACCACTGGACTTGATCTCGTCTTGCTAAACCGATCACTGCCCCTGTCTCTCGGTGCTGTGGCATCTCCTGTCTCTTTCTTTAAATATTTCCTATTTGGGCAAGGTACAGTAATAGATTATGTTTAAGCACACTGAAACATTACATCACAGCTAAACAAGAAAAATAAAAATTGTGCACTAGGGTGTCGGGGTGCGAACTGTACTCATATGGCTCAGAATAGGGTTCAGTTATTGACTTTTGAGTTCCATAAAGAGTAAGTCATTTCTTGGCTAGCTAATCTACCAATAGTCTTTCAGAAGTGTGTTAAAAAACTCTCCTGCAATGAAATATAAACATTTTGGTGCAGTGAATTTTGCAGTGTGGAATGTTTATTGAATTTATGTCAGGAACTCGTATATTTGCAGGACCCTGGACCTTTCCAGGTTGTGAGGCTTTAGCAGTGGTGCATACCAATTTGTCGGACGGTGAGACAGAACCGCCCGATCTCCAACTGATGGTCTTACCTACTGGAATTTCCAGTGATGGTGGCGTCCACCTGCGAAAAGCATTGGGCATATCGGACAAGGTACTCGATTATGCTGACCTTATTATAGTTGGTGTTAGATATTAGAGTTAGAGTATTTACACAATACCTACATTCAGAAGAAATTTGTTATTAACGCCATGCTTCAAAACCTTTCTATATGAATTACATGTTCAGCCATCGGCAGTCATCAACATGTAATTTTGACTTCAATCAGAAGTCTTGTGGTATGTAATAGGGATTGTTATATAAAACTCAGCTGTAGTCACCGTTTCCAGCTGTATGTAAATTGCTGTGCGATCGATAACAGATACTGTGAACAAAAAATGTGAAGTATAGAACTTTGAAACCGAAAGGATGATGTGAAACCTATCAAAAAACATCTTTTAATTGTGATAATCCCACTGTCTGTGTTGCAGGCATCTTGAATTCTGGATGAAATGTTTTTTATTGGCAATTAATCCATACAGCAGATGTAAGAAACTGCTTGAGTATCCTAGAGGCAGGTTGAATTACTCCTATTGATTCTAAATACCAAGATTGAAATACGCTGTTCTTATATCACGTACGAGGCGCGTCCACAAAGTAAGTTTCCCACTCGTCCCACAGCTAGCAAACCTTATATTGCGCGAAGCGACTGTGCGTACGTGATAGAGCAATGACATAGCATGGCGCATGCACTAACAGCACCTCCCGCGTTCTCACAGTAGCATCGTTGCAGCTGTTGAAGATGGAGGTTCTTATTCCAGTTCCCGCCGACTGTGAAGTGCGGTCAGTGATAATGCTAGGCCGCACACGGCTCGACGGACAGCAAGTCTCCTGCAGGAGTTCAGCTGGGAGGTGTTTAATCATTCACCCTACAGCCCGGACCTCGCTCCCAGTGATTTCCATCTTTTCCTACACCTCAAGAAATTCCTGTCCGGTCAGCGTCAGCGTTTTGAGAATGACAGAGAGGCAGAGATGGTTGTCACACAGTGGTTCCAATCCCAGGCGGCAGACTTCTACGACACAGGTATTCAAAAGTTGGTCCCACGGTATGACAAATGTCTCAATTCCGGTGGCGAATATGTTGAAAAATAGCTGGACACTTGCTGTATCTGTTGCAATAAATATTTCCATGAAATTGTGTTTTGTTTCTGTAAACGGCCCCAGGGAAACTTACTTTGTGGACGAGCCTCGTAGAACGGCTGATCATTTTTGTATTTTTTTATTCAAAATGGTGGTCAGCGTTAAAGAAAGACCATGCCGTCCTCTTATTTCACTACTTGACATGCCATTGACTATAAAGAGACATAGAAGTTGATGTGCCTCTAAATTCTCTCACACACACACACACACGTACATTAATAGAGACCAGAAATATATACAAACATATTTACACAATTGATTTTTGTGTTTGATAGCTGTGGAATGAGTACTTCTCCCCACTGTATGGACAGCACGTTGCGTCCTTGATGCCCGTGTTGCTTCACCCGAAGAGCATGGGTGAGATCCTTCTGAGAAGCAGCAACCCAGAGGAGCCTCCACTCATCCAACCGAACTACCTGACCCACCCCCGTGATGTGGAGACTCTATACCATGGTACTGCAGTGAGCTGTTTGAGAGTCAGTGAAGTGATACTCAAATTAATATTTACATTTTTTTCATGATAAAGTTTTGTCTCACAAGTGCCTAATTTTGTGTTCTTTCAGGAATTGAGTTGGTGAAAAAGTTGTTGAGAACAAAACCCATGCAGGAATTTGGGGCAAGGTTAAATGATAAGCCACTGCCAGGTTGCGAGTCCTTTCCATTTGATTCTAAAAAATATTGGGAGTGCTACATTCGCCACCTCACGCTGACTTCTTACCACCCTGCTGGAACTTGCAAGATGGGCCCCAAATCTGATTTTGGCGCTGTTGTGAATTCCAACCTCATGTGAGTTACGAGCTTTTTCTGACTGTGAAGTTTATAAAATGTTTAACAAATGTGTTCATTGTAACATATAGATGCCAAAGATCTATAACTTTTGTAAGATTTGAGGTTTTCACAGCGGTGAGTATGAAGATTTCCATCTTCTGGGTTGTTGCGCTGTGTAGTCTGGTCGATGTTTATCAACGTTTCAGAGGTCATACTGCCTCCGTCATCAGGGCGATGAGTATGAAGATTTCTGTCTTCTGGGTTGTTGCGCTGTGTAGTCTGGTCGATGTTAACCAACGTTTCAGAGGTCATACTGCCTCCGTCATCAGAGTATGAAGATTTCTGGCTTGTTGCGCTGTGTAGTCTGGTCAATGTTAACCAATGTTTCGGAGGTCATACTGCCTCTGTCATCAGAGTATGAAGATTTCTGTCTTCTGGGTTGTGCGCTGTGTAGTCTGGTCGATGTTAACCAACGTTTCAGAGGTCATACTGCCTCTGTCATCAGAGTATGAAGATTTCTGTCTTCTGGGTTGTTGCGCTGTGTAGTCTGGTCGATGTTTATCAACGTTTCAGAGGTCATACTGCCTCTGTCATCAGAGTATGAAGATTTCTGTCTTCTGGGTTGTTGTGCTGTGTAGTCTGGTCGATGTTAACCAACGTTTCAGAGGTCATACTGCCTCTGTCATCAGAGTATGAAGATTTCTGTCTTCTGGGTTGTTGCGCTGTGTACTCTGGTCGATGTTTACCAACGTTTCAGAGGTCATACTGCCTCCGTCATCAGAGTATGAAGATTTCTGTCTTCTGGGTTGTTGCGCTGTGTACTCTGGTCGATGTTTACCAACGTTTCAGAGGTCATACTGCCTCCGTCATCAGATTATGAAGATTTCTGTCTTCTGGCTTGTTGCGCTGTGTAGTCTGGTCGATGTTTACCAACGTTTCAGAGGTCATACTGCCTCCGTCATCAGAGTATGAAGATTTCTGTCGTCTGGCTTGTTGCGCTGTGTAGTCTGGTCGATGTTAACCAACGTTTCAGAGGTCATACTGCCTCTGTCATCAGAGTATGAAGATTTCTGTCTTCTGGGTTGTTGCGCTGTGTACTCTGGTCGATGTTTACCAACGTTTCAGAGGTCATACTGCCTCCGTCATCAGAGTATGAAGATTTCTGTCTTATGGGTTGTTGCGCTGTGTAGTCTGGTCGATGTTAACCAACGTTTCGGAGGTCATACTGCCTCCGTCATCAGGGCGATGAGTATGAAGATTTCTGTCTTCTGGGTTGTTGCGCTGTGTAGTATGGTCGATGTTTACCAACGTTAAAGAGGTCGCCCTGATGACGGAGGCAGTATGACCTCTGAAACGTAGGTAAACATCGACCATACTACACAGCGCAACACCCCAGAAGACGGAAATCTTCATCTATAACTTTTGTTTGAAACATTTTTCAGCATGGTTTACATTTAACAAGATAAAAGGAAAAAAATGCTTTTGTGCTGTTATCTAGTTGTTTACAATTTGTAGAGTTTGTGACTCAGTCATGAACTGTCTATATCAACTGACTAGTTTTGCCAGCAGTTTACTTGTATTTGCCATAAATGAACATGAAGACCAGTGAGAGGTTCATAATTGCAAATTACATGTTCAGGAACTCTGTTTTCTTAAAATTTCAGTGTGCGTTTTCCTCTTATTCCAGGCAGTAAATTCCAGTTCCTTTCATCTGTTGCGCTTCCCAGTACAGATAAATGTTACCTATTTGAATGAAACAAGAATTTTGTATGTCTTTCATAATAGGGTACATAATACACATCGGCTGTTTGTGGTTGATGCGTCAGTGATGCCGAGTCTTCCGAGCGCAAACATCAATGCTGCAGTGATGATGATTGCAGAGAAGGGAGCTGAAATGGTGCAGATGCACTGGAATATGTTGCATGGAAAAAGTACCAGGCGCTCTCTTGGATGGAAATCAGTCGTGGAGGAATACCAGGCCAGTAGAATGTGCTTATCTTAGGTAATTTAAAACCGCTTATCATTATCTTGTTATATACAAGAAGCTGTAGGCATTTAATGTACTGGTACTCAACTGTGGTTCGGAACCTACCAGGAATATCACGCGTTGTAAGATAATGTCACGTTGGTGGCAGGCAGAATGCATTAATCCTCCAAACAGAGAATGTTCTTTAAAAGGTCCCTCCTGCCCCTTGTAATGAAATTTAAAATTTAAATACCTGGAATAAGTTGGTCTGATAACACTGGTACTTTAACCTGTTGACGCGGAAGTTTAAATACCCAGCATATACCGCTGTTGTGCTGTTCCGGCGGTAGTATTTTTTAAATGCCCGTTTAAATTTTGCTGTAAAATACGTTTTTTTCCATAACTTTTGAACTATATGAGATATATTTATGAATTTTTCACTGAAATCCTCTTAAAAGATGGTTTTGTAATCTTACCTTATAAGATGAGCACTCTGTGTGTGACCAATGGGAGCAAGTGGATCAGAAGTTGAGAACGGAGTGTACAGCAGCCGGTTGTTTGCATAATAAGATCTGATTGTAGGCTTTTGAACAATGCCCATCAACATAAATAGAGCCAAAACCACGTAAATTTCGTCTACTGTGACATCTTGCCACTTCCTAATCCTAGATCGAAATGTGAGAGGATGGACACTTTTAGAAATTTCTTGCTTAGCATATCTGTTGGTTTCATCTACAATGAGCTTCACAAGAGCTGTATCGAAAATGATTTCGAATGAACTCACGACATCTAGTCCATCCGTGTCGAACCGAGGACCATATACATTACAAAATGCTTCTCTCGAAGCAGTAAATGATTCTATATTTAACCACATATACTTGCCGCAAACAATACCTGAATTTGCTTCTACAATTTCTTCCTGGTTTTCGCCACCACAATTGTCACTCTCATTCTCACTAATCGCTAACGTTCCCGGTGTCACCAACTGTGTATATTCAAAGTCTACACTCTCAGTGTCCGAGCTACTATAATTGTCACTTCCAATAATTCGTCTAGAAGTGCCCTTTGTTCAGCATCAAATAACACACGACTGCTTGAAGGGTTCTCAATTGCAAAACTGAGGCCAGTCGTCTATTTTTAGACTCCCAGGTAGTCGTTTAAGGGTTTGTCAACAACGTTGCCGGATCTTCACACACAGAAAACTTTCCACAACAGAATACTACAAACCTCATTGCGCTGGCATTAATCGTTACAAAGTTATGAGCTGAAGAAATTAGGCTTAAAGCCGGACGTAATACTACGTACAGCTGCAATCCCCAGGATTTAAATGCCGGACGTAATTTTACGCCACTCGACGGTGAGGAGTTAAATGGAGAAATAAGAGGTTTGCGCCTGTCAGCTGTACTTTCTATGTTATCAGGATCCAGTTTTTCAGAATGCAGGTTTGTATAAAATAAGAGCTTCACGATAGCAGCGTATGTCTGTCAAGTATCTGATTTTTCTATAATTGTCAGTTCTATGGAGGAGGATCAAAACATTCCCAGGGATTTGAATTATTAACAAAACAGAATCATTGTAAAGCTTCAGCTTTTGGGTGAGAGCCACATCAGATATTTGGCATTAACCAACATTTTGGCAAACATTGTAGTTGTCATTTTCAGGGTGGACTGCAATGCAGTTTTGCCAATTATCTGATGTGCCTCTCGCCCAAAAGCTGACATTATGCATCGGACTCAGCCGTGAAAACTTACAGCCGAGTAGAATCATTGTTGTGGCAAATGATTTTAATGATGTTATAAGATGAAAAGTTTACTAGTGGTTACAAGACATGAAAATTTAATTAAAATCATTTACGCCAATAATGGTACTGATTTCTAGTGAATGCTTCAAGTCTGCATAGAAACTTTTTGAGCACTGTGTATAAATATATTTGGTTGCTAGTGCCAGGGCTGTTTGATCTCGTGAACTCTCGTGTCATAGTACGGGGTGATCTGTAGTGTAGATTATGTTGATTTTGGTACGGCTTTGTATTGGCGTACCTGATATCTGTTTATAAATCTCTTGACAAAAAATGAAATAGCTGATTAAGGTACACAAAAGAAGATTTGAAACTGAAAATGAGCTTACTTTGTAAAGTGAGATGTGAATGTACAATAGTATTTCATATTGTTCTTAGAGAAATAGGTTGTGATAATATGAAACGAATTGAACTGTCTCAGGATAAACTCAAATAACATTCCTGTGGTTCTAGTGATGAATGTTCAGTTTGCATAATAACTTGGAATTTGTTAGATTGTTGAATACCTGTCATCTGCTCAAGGAAGATTCTGTATTATGGGGTAGAATTCCTTATTTTTTCACATTAGTATGAACTTCATTTGATTTTGCTTCAGTTAATTTTAATAAAAAGTTTGTACAGTGATGTGGTTTTGAAACACAAAACAGATTTACTTTTGGACTGTCCATGGCATGTTGTGTCATTTTGTGAGGGTGCCTCATTTTGACACATTGTGATGATTGACAGTTCCTGATAAAAATGGCCGTCTTTTGGGTTGTAGTGCCATGTAGTCTGGTAGAAGTTTACCAGTATCAGAAGTAAACTTCTACCAGACTACACAGTGCTACAACCCAGAAGACAGCCATCTTCAGACTCACCACCACGAAAACCTCAAATCGTACTTAGTTCCTAGTAAATATAACATGGCTTCATCACTGAAAACATCGTTGGACAGGCGATTGTCTTTCGTAGAAATCTTTTCCATAATTCCAGCACAAAGTCTAGCATGCTTATTTAATTTGTTGCAACATTTGAAATTTGTAGCAGTTCAGTTGCAAACACTTCCTGACATTTTTCTGCATATTTTGTACATAATGTAAAATAGTACAAAATTATGTTTGTTTGAAGGTTATTATTGTCTTCTGGGTTGTAGCGCTGTGTAGTCTAGTAGAAGCAGAAATAAGGTTGCTGTGAAGTGACACTTCTGTTCGAATAGCTAGTACTTCATTAACGATGTCAACAAAATAATGTCTCAGTTGGTTAAACCTATGTGACAGATCCAGGGCCTTTAAATCGTTCACAAGGGTGATTCACGATTTTACAGTGGTTTCTGTCTCGAGCTGTTTGTGCGAAAGGGCATTCTTGTAGGTACCTCACATTTAATCCAAGTTGCACCCAACGACAATGCAGGACTGTCTCCAAATCTTAATGCTTCTCTGCATAACGCAGTATCTTGCAGCATCGGTCAGTGTCCACACTGCAAGTGATGAATTTAAAATAATAGTACCATATACATAAATAAAAAGCTACACCCTAATAAAGAACTGTAGTTCTGCCTATGGTGATGATAGTAAAGTAAAGTTTGTCGCGCTACGTGCCGTAAAGGCACTTGGGGTGAGTGGAGGTATAGCTCCTCTCTTCCTTGACCTCGGCACTAGATGGGAGTGAGTGGTCAGCATCACGCCCCTGCCGGCTTTACCCCCGGGAAAGGACCCCGGTACCCATTGTAGAGGAGGCTGGGTGGGCCCCAGAGCCGGTCTGGACACAGGCTAGAGGAAAAATCCTCTGCCCGTCGGGGATCGAACCCCGGTCGTCCAGCCCGTAGCTAGTCACCATACTGACTGAGCTATCCCGGCTCATATGGTGATGATACTATAACCTAAATAATGTTTTGAAATATAAATAATCTGTTTTAAACTGTGATTTTTGTTTCATTTTACATTATTTTAACTTTTATCATCAGAAAACTAAAAAAAATCATATCTATTTATTTATTTCACTGCAATGTATGTTGCCTTTTGTAAGACCTGTGCATGGATCCATAGCATCAATTAACATATTTAAGATATGTGTATGAAACAGGTTACTCTAATGCATTTCACATTTTAGATTATTGCTGAAGATTACCTGATATGGTTGAAACATGTTATAGAAGGTATTTTATGAAAGTAATTGTTTCAGATTAAAGTCCTATGGATGGTTATTTTCATTTTGTTACTGTTCTAGCGGGTTAAAATAATTGAGCAGTGTCCCTGTTAAATCAATTTTATTGGTATTGTGTATTACAGTTCACAGTGTACATCATGTCTCTAGTGAACCACTGCACATTCAAATGACTCTTTATACATAATGTTATTAAACATAATTGTTTTTGAGATCTTGCTGTGCATAGCACAGTACTTAAATGCATGAATGATGTTGAAATATCTCTGGATTAGCAGATGTACAATGGACGTACAAGTCTTGCAGCAATATTTGATAATTGCTATGCCGGTATATCCAGATGCTGTTCTGAAATTATGGTCTATAATATTTTGGAACTTGGCATAGAATGTACCCCTACAATTTAATTTTAAATCTTTAGTTTCAGAAATTGCCTTTTATTATGTGTGGTATCTCGTATTCTTTTCTTTGGATGTTGAACCGTATGGACTGCACATGCAATTGAATTTTGGTGAATAAGCATGATATTGACAGAGCTGTTCATTAGCCCAAGTTGAATGGTGGTGACACTGAGATTTTTTATTCAAAATTACTGTAGCTAAGTTCTTTCGTATGTAAGGGGTCTTGTCTTTTTCTAGACATTGGGATTTCAGATAGTTTTACATTTTACGATTTCCTTAAACGTAATCAAATTCAGACCGCAACCCACCATTTCATCTCTCATGATCATTAACATCACAACATGATTCCATATAGGCGACGCCTTTATTTATCTCATAATTAGAAAATTCAGGATTATAAAATCTCAGAATAGCTTCTCTGAATAGCAGCATGTTATGAATTTCCTGAAACCAAGAAAATGTAAATTTACAGCATACTTTGTGAAGAAAAGTCAGAGAAAGTATATGTACACATGCATACTTATTAAATGGCTAGTGACGTTTTCAGGTCATGGTTCATGCCATGAAAAAATCTCTGTTTTTGTAATATGACAATTAATGGACTTTCAGATTAAGTATCGTTGTTCTTTGCCAAAATATGGGAGGGTGACCAATGATGCTCCCATCTGTGGCTGAAATGTGATGATGCATTGATTATTACATCCTTAATATAAATTCTGAGTGAACTTGTTACTCAGATCACATCACAATAAAACCTTCAAGATACAACACTCAAGTAAACACACATGGTTGTACAAAATTCACTGATTTTTTTTTTTCATAATTGACGCATTTGGGGAACATCTATCAGAATTAGGTTAAAGTTAATAATCAGCTTAAAATATATTTATTTTTGTGCATGTAACTTTTGTACTTTTTCTGGTTCAGGGCCTCATATTTAAGTATTTAATACATTTTATCTTCTGGTTTCCGAGTTATTCATGGATGGAAAGATAAGGCAACACATTTATGTCGGTATAGACATATAACGACTTGTGAAGAAAAGAGTTAGTATAGCAACATAGTCATGTCAATGTAGAAAGCAATTAAGATAGACTGAATATGAAAAATTATTATTGTTGTTATTGCTTTACTTTACAAATTCAAATGATATTGACAGATCACCAGCTGATAAATTGCAGTCATAAGAACTAACAACATTTTGTAGTTTAAATGCGTCATGTTTGTGTTTAATTCAGTAATATATTTATTTATTTCCGTCAATACACAAACTTAGTTGTTAAAATTGGTGTTATTAAAGTTAAACTTTAAAATTTGGCGCTTATCATCGCTATTACGATGTTACAATTTTAGCGCTCAGAACGACTGATCTAAAAAATACAAAACAAGACGAAGAACAAAAAGAAACAACCTAGAAAAATGAAAACTACAAAACAAACAAATCAATGATAGTTGCATTAATAAATATACATTAGTTTTAAAGACAAAAATAGCCTGAAGATGATGCAGTTGCATTGAAACATGTTGTGAAATAAAATAATGAGCGCTAAAATTGTAACATCGTAATAGCGATGATAAGCGCCAAATTTTAAAGTTTAACTTTAATAACACCAATATTAACAACTAAGTTTGTGTACTGACGGAAATAAATAAATATATTACTAACAACATTTTGTGAATGAAAATGACAACGTAAACAGATATGCCGTAACACCTTTCTGAGAAGCTAGTTCCTTATTGCATGGATAATGATGGCTATTATGTCACTGTTTTGACGGTTTAACCTGTTTCGTCTACTGAATATAGGCACATTTTCTTTCCTGTCTGTTTTTGTACTTTGAGAGCGGACAAATTAAGTTAAAATACAGTCATCCATTTTCTTGTGGTTTCCCTTATGCCTCAAAGATGGTGCCAGTTGTTTAAAGTATCTTGATTTTATATTGTTGCTTTATGCTTTAAGAATTATTCTTATAGTGGTGTTAAGCTGGAGTAGTTACAAGGTAATATGATAGTTTTAGATTCCTGAAAAGGTAGCAGAGGAATTTATAGTCAACTGGATTAGAATTAGCATGTTTTCCCTTCAAGACTTATTTGGTTTTAATAATTGATTTTGGTAGAATAGAGACTGGACCTGAAGGGTGTCTCCCTAAAAAGTCAGCAAGTGCCAGGGTTCGAGTCAAGTTTATCCACACTCAGGAACTCTCTTCTTAACACAGAACTAATGAGAAAATACAGACTGAATTTCCATGGCGAGCATAAATTCTCTGTGTTTCACAACTGAGCACATCACAATGCTAAGAATTGGTTAACTTGTCTCATGAATGATTCATGGTTCCCCAAAAGACAGTGCAAACTTTGAAGTCACACCAAACAAAAAATCTGTGATGGTTTCTCCTTTCTTATCGGTGATTACACGAAAAATACAAAACATTAAACATCATTGCAACTTTTTAAATCTGTGCAGATTTTTATTTTTATACAGAACTAATTTGAAGTGTGAATCTGCAGGGTATTTTCCCTTTGTACAAATGTACTACAGTTATAAAAAAGGGGGGTTACCATGTGGTGGTCCGGTAACTTTGTCCTTTTTTACAAAATTATTTGTTATTTCTTGTTCCTATATTGATTAACTAAAGTTATTTTAAAACATGATAACATAGCTTCAGGGTTTGCTAGAAAATTCTAGAAAGTGACCACTACGCAGTAATTGCATTTTGGGACCGGAGACTGAAAGGGGACAGAATTCTAATCACATTATTCTGCGTAAAATCTGGAATGCCACACGCGTTTAATAGTTTTGTAACATGAAAAATGTTCTGTTAACTTATTTCATTGGTCACTGGAATCTCATAATTCAAAATTTTTTTTTTAGGTATTTCTTCTTTTAAATTCAGTTTAAAGACTAGCAAACTTTATTTCAGTCTTGATGATAAAACTTAGATTTTGTTTGCCGAGCTTTTAAACCTCGTTATACATTCCTGTGTGATGTCACGTTGATTGACGAGGACTGTAAACCAGTAGCCTCTGATCATTTTGTCAAGGGTGACTAGCAATTTCATTTGAGATTTGTTTTATGTACCTTCAGTCACACTTATGTTTACATATTTTGTTTATAAGTTAGCTAAAATGTTATATTTCATCATTTAATATTCCATATCTGCTGGAATATATTGAGCTAATGTTTATGTTCAGCTTCGGGGTTTATCGTTGAGTCTTCGTATTTCATTAGCAGAGAGAAATAATTCCAGAATGTTTATGTAAAATCCATGATAGAGAGTCTTCAGGATTCTATCCTGTACTCTGAGTGATTGGTTCCGTGGCATTCCAGTTACGCGACACTTTTCCCAACTATTGATATTGCAGTCTAGTAATAACTTTTTTAACAGTTTATCCAACTGTCTCCTCTCTCATAATTTATTTTGTTCTCCATTGTAAGTGTTCACTTTGTGTCCCTGAATGGATTTTTCCAGTACATTCTTAGTAATAACAGTCTCCCATCTTTCACATTTTAATATAATATAGTGCTACTGTGTTTCATGTAATAGCTGTTGAGTAACATAAGTTTTAATTCTGAGTTATTTAAAAAAAACAAAGTACCATATTTCTAAATCCACCTGAAGCTATGTATTCCATTGGTCTGACAGGATATCCTGTAATTATTATATAAGGATAATTAAACCTGATTATCTGCTTCTTGGAACAGACTTTCAGTTTTATGCTAACATTAAAGTTAATATCTAATATACATTTGTTTCTAAAATGGACGGAAGAAATTTGAGTGAGCTTGTGCCAGCACGCCCACACGTCAAACACTCTCAGTGTGTTCAGAAGTAACAGAGAATGAAAGTTAGCAAGAAACTCTTCTAAGAATGAATGATCTAGCCAGACAGACATATTATTAAAAAAAACAAACATGCAAAATATGTTCTGAATACCATGTGGTGTCGCTGAATTTTTCCCTTCAAATAAATCATGGTTACTTCTTCACAGATACCTTTCAGTCATGATTAGCGTCACTTATCAGTAGGTACCACGTTATGTGACCTGTGTTCAGGAAGTATTGAGTTTGAATCTTTGTAGCAGAACTCTTTCTCTTGGCTGAAGGGGATTATGTATGACCTCAGATTTGTTGGATTTGAGGTTTTCACAGCAATGAACCTTAGATTTGCTTGTGTTACTTAATTCGGAACAAACCAAAAGGATAATTATAAAAGTTTAATGGAAAAGTTTTGTGAGAATCTGGCCGCGAAAGCTTTAAAGATTTTAAAGCTTTCTGACCACTTCATCGAGGATACTAAAGTGATCACATTACTGGGCTATTAATTAAGCTTAATCCTCACTTCTGCCATTGTTTGAAAGTAAAACACTTTCAGTGTAATGACATTCACCTAATTAACTCATGATTTATTTGATCCATAAAAGGTACTTCTTCATGGATAGAATTTTAAATTAACTTGATCTACTGAATTAAAGCATACAAGCTTATGGGGTAAAACAATTGTAGGTTTCACTGACGTGTCATAATTTCAAGTTCCCTGTTAACTTTGCATCAGTCTCTCACTTCCTTCAGTGCAAAGTGATATCACACACACTCTAGAAGACAAAGGATTTATTTTACATCCTCTGAAAAAGGGATGGGCTACAAGTCAAAGGGAAAATATTATAATTAAAATTGTATTCTTGTAATAGTTCACATGTTTTTCTAGGATGTTACTTTAATATGTGGCATAAATCAAGTTCAAATTTTCAATATCATTGCCAGAAACCAAATTTTATTCGTTACAGAAAATACTGCAACTTTTCTGTTTAAGTGAGAAAATATATGTTACAAGAATTTCAATAGATTTCCTTTTCTTGCATCTTATACTAAAAGTTTATTTTCTGTAATACAATTCTTCTGAAAGACACAATGTGGACGGATTCCTTCAACGTGTTTCTGTGTAGGGAGACGTAGCCCTATTGGTTACGTTACAGGTTCAGACTCTTAGCTTCTGCTGTTACACAGGGTAAATATACAGGCTGCAACTCCCTGACATAATGAAGCAATGTTTTGAGTGAAATTGCCCATCCCTGATGCTAAACAATTTGAGCTGCTACAAATACTAATAAAAAACTGTTAGAAAATATTGGTGCATGCTGTATGTTCAGTATTGCTAATGTGAAAATACAATGATTATATTATTAACACACTTTGTTTTCATTTTCCTTTGTTCTGTGGAAAATAAACTTAAACATTGCCTGCAAATGAAACTACGATTTAACATTGTACATTACACTTCAGTGTATCCCTGTATGTCATTCATAAACAACCCTTAAACTCTCCGTACTGTGCAAACATTTGGAACTCTTTGTTACCATATTTATTCTTGAGCTGGAATTTTGTTGGCCTGCTTATCTTATTGGAGAGAGAGAAGAGGTACGTTACAGTCATTTTCATGTATGTTATGACACGTTTATGTGATGCATATCACAACAATTTCCGTCATTCGTATTTGTTCTTATTGTATGATTTTCATTTGCGTGTAGAAAAAAACGCGGTATTCCAGATACACATGTCATAACTTGAAAAGAGTTGGGGAACCTCGGATGTAGTGGAGAGTTTTGATTCCTGGGAATTAAGAGTATGAAACTGATCATTTGCCTTCCCTACTGTTCTTGTGAAAGTGTGAAATTTTTCTCGACACCCAAAGTACTCATTTCATGGAATCGTGATACTGCTCAGGATAACGTCACCTTCTTGTCTGGTAGCATTCCTACTTCACATGCTTCATATTCATAAATGATGTTTTTGTTTTAATACTGACTGACTAATCCTAACTACAGTTTCCGTCATCTACCAATGTTCTCAAAGGCAGATGCTGGTATAAGGCCGTAAAATGGTCATGACTGACAATTTCCTTCCCAACTGACTTTTAGTAAAATATTTGGAACCATTTTTTCATTTTATTAATCATACTATTCTTATAAATTGTTTGTTGTAAGACTTGAGGTTCTCACAGCGGTGAGTATGAAGATTTCCGTCTTCTGGGTTGTTCCACAAAGCGCAACAACCCAGAAGACGGAAATCTTCAAATTGTTTGTTCTTCCCACAATTATTGCTGCTTTATTTGACAGTTTTGTGATGACAATAATTATTATAGAAAATTAAATTCTGTTACCAGTCAGTGGAGTACTGTATAATTTTTCCGTAGTTACTGCGTAATTTCCAGCAGTAATATGAGTGAAAGAGATACATGATCCTTTAGAGTTTGGAGGAACTTTGTTATTGTTGTTGTTTTGACTTCTAAACATTCTAACATATTAGTAGGATTTGAGATTCTTACAGCTGCAAGTAAGAAGATGACTGTCTTCTGGGTTATACCAGGTTACATGGCGCTACAATCCACAAGACAGCTGTCTTAATTCTAAAATCTTTAAAACTCAGCTTAAAATATGTAATAGTAAGATTGTCCAGATTTGCTTTGTTGGAGAGCTAACAGTTGTTTTGTCATACATTATAAGGATACACACATTTGAAGTTAACTGAAATTGTAATTTCTGAGCTCAGTTTAGAACTTAATATGTTCTCTTACTTATATTACAAATCACAGATAAATCCCTGTTTCATAACAATATTAATATTAATAATAATAATAATAATAATAATAATGAAAACACCAATCACAAATGTTAAATACATAAAATATAACATTTTGAGCCCTTGAAAGTATTGTTTTCAATATTTCTTATTATTTGTGATCCATTATATGTTTGTAAAGTTTGAAATTTAGTAAAGAGCTGGTATTTGGGTCAAAATCAGCGGTAGAAAAAATTTGCCACATTCTTGCAACTTCACTCGGGGGAATTATTTGTGTATTCCAAAGAGAAATAGAACTTTTTTCAAAATTTAAACTTACACTGAAGCAAAATGTTCAAAATATTCTGAATGCTAAATGTACTGCTGTAGCTTGTCAAAAGCCAGAGCTATTCCAAACTTTGTTTATGCCAGGGTGCGGGAGTGTTAAGTTCTGAATTGTCTAACACCATTGGTCCCTGTATCCTTAGAATGTCTGGAATTGCTGTTTGAAAATAAATTATTTTCCACTTAATTTAATTTAACTTTTAAAGAGAAAATAAAAATTATATTAATGAACTCTTTAGCGAGTAGAATTCGGGGTTTTCACGGCAGTGAGTCTAAAGATGGCTGTCTTCTGGGTTGTTGCACTGTGTAGCCTCTTAGAAGTTTACTGACATTTCAGAGGTCCTTGCTGTCCCACCCTGATAATGGAGGCAGCAAGGACCCCTGGAACATTGGTAAACATCAACCAGACTATATGGCGCAAAACTCAGAAGACAGCCATCTTCAACTCTTTAGTGATTTGCGATGGTTAGTATCAAGATTCTTGTGGTGGGGTGATTCTTTATGCAGGTCTCAGAACTGCGTAATTGTGAGGGTAGAGATTTACCTGATCCATTAAATACAAAATGTAGTTAATTAGTGTTGATATTTAAAGTATCTGGATAAACGGAATCTTGGCTTTGGTTCAGATTTACGTTTTCATTATATATCCATGTAATGTTTATACTGGTATCTCTTATCAGAGTTAAAGGGTGCCTCAATTTCCATATTATGTAACACATTTATATACAAGATATCACAGAAACCTCTCCGTTATGTTATTTTACTTTTATTGCTAGGATTGCTATTCTGAGACTCTGCAAGTATCATCTGATTTAAGTACATTCAAAACATGATAAAATTTAATATTTAACAAAATGTTTTTCCTTATGTAGCATCTCTGGTGACATACTGAAATGGTTTAACCTAAGTCTTTCAGTCAGTTGAACATTCAGAACATTTAAAAACTAATGGATAGCATTGTTTTCCATTTTGCCTTCCGTTAAAAATTACTCCTGAAGAAGACAGGATAAATTACATTTTAACTTTGATATATCTGGATCATCATCGTAGCCCAGCCCATAGCTGGTTGATTTAAGCTTTCACATGAAAAGTTCAGTCGTCCCGTTAGATTACTTTCTTTTCAACTTCCACATATGTTTGTTGGACAAAATTCTTTGTATAATTTACAATAAAAATCTTTCATATTGCTTTTCTGCCTTGAGACTAATATAGGCCAGCAATTTTAACACACAATACAGCATGGCCCAGAATAAAGTATACTGAAACTTGAGAGTGGATTTTGTTGGAAGATGGATGCGTACATGTGCCATTGGAGCCATCACCTTTTAGCTAGCTGTAGTGTGTATTCAAAATCATTGAGACGCTGTTGCAGGAAGCTGTTTTATCACTGAACATTATTTTTATTAACACAGAATTGAGCAGGGAGGAGGGTTGAGTACATATGTGGTATCACCAATCCCTACTTCAGTGAGGATGAACATGATACATAATCAGAATTTATATTAATATCAATTATCATACCCTTTCTTTATGAATTACATGATTCTTTCCACTAGAAATTTGCCATTTGGGGATAATGGTTTCAGTAAGATGGCATATCGCTGCGTACTGTCCACCAAATTTTAACATTTTTCTGCAGGGCATCAATTCAAGAGGAAGTGATTCCTCTTTTCCTTCCGGTTCACCTAACCTCACACCTCCCAGTGTATGAGGAACGCTCAAGTAAGGAATGTACTAGAATTCTGATCCCCTTCATGTTGTTCAATTGAAAAGACTTCTGTCAGGTTCGGAGTGCAATAACGAAATATAACGGAATGTTCAAGTGTATGGGAGTGTATCTGTTCAACTTGATAGCAGAAATCTTGAGCATGTGTCTATGTAATTGCATGTTTTTACAGGTGTGTACCAATATAAAATACACTATATAAAATATTCTGGTATTACTTAATTGTGGGCCATACTGCAGTAGAAATCTGTTGTGTGTTTTATATATCTAATACTGTTAATTACAATGCAATTTACACATTTAATTGAGCTAAAAAGTGAACTTCATTAGTGAAATCTTAATTTTCCAGGTACCAGACATTGAAATTTGGCCCAGAGTATAATTTTTATATAATCCAATACAGTTGACTCTTCCTTAACTGGCAGTCTGTTGTGTCCACCTTCTTTGGAGAAAGGGTGAGAATTTTGATTAACTGTTCTGCCACTTGTACCTGTTCACTGCACTTAAGCAGGAGTCAACTGTATATGAGGGCTTTTTATTCAAGGACATTGTGTCTGGCATATAGCCTAATGTCCAGAACAAACGCAGCTTTCTTTGACGTATGTTACTTTCTTCTTTGTCGTAGTGAACTGATAGTCATAAAAATGGCAGGAGAGCTAAAGCATTCAGAAGTATCGAGAACTTTATAATCAATCTTTTTGGTAGGACATTATACTTCAGATGATTGTCATAGAAAAACTGTGAGGGACTGTGGCCAGAAAAGTGATTTTGAGATTCTTTCATCTGTTGTTTCAGTTATTTGAAAATGTTGTATTATAGCAGTCGGCTCATTGTACCCCAGGAAAAATTCTCCCTTGTGGTTGTTTTAACCCTTGCACTGTTGCGGACACAGAATTTACACTGTTTAGAAATAAACACCATAGATTATTGAAGGAATGTTTTACAGAAAGGAAGCTTGAAATTCACTATGTGTCGTTACCAGACGTTGCATAGGTACAACATTTGTACTTAAATCGCCAGCAGTGAAAGGATTATTTGTGTCTGTAAGAAGTATTAGACCCTCCATGCCATTCCCAATTAATCAGTGGAGCAAAGAAAAATGCAAATTCACAACCATATAATTTCTTAATTCTTTTAGAAAAAAAACATTTGTAAGTTTGAATTACATCCAGACTTACCATTTTATATAAAAATCATAAAACCGTTTAACTTCAAAATATGTAATATCAGCACAATGTCATTGGATTCTCAAGGAATTTATATTGGTGCACCACACCACAGCAAAAATGTGAGACATCTTAACAAACACAAAACCCTTGCAGAAATTCAGAAATATCAGCTGCTTGTAATGAACACAACATAAATTCTTTTGCATCAGGTAAAAATTACATTTAAATGACACATACCTATATTATATTTTAAATTCTCACAGAAATGAAGTCGTGGCAATGTACAGGCACACAGCATCGCAACCCAGAAGACCACCGTGGATGACACATACCTAGCACAACCACTCATAAATTTACGGTTGATGTCTCAGGTTTCGGTTTTTGCAGGAATTAAAATCTTATTTTAACATACATGAACATATATGAAATGTTTGGCATAATTACAATTTTTGCTGTCATAATTACCATCCTGTGTGGTGTGTGAGTTCACGTCTGTGCCATGGTTTGATTCCAGGGCACTGGGAATTTTGTTTATTTGTTCAGAATCAGTCAGGGGACTGCTTTCTTTTCAGTCGACACTCGAGTGACTGGAACTTGAAGCACTTTACAAAATGTAACTGCACTGTTTTTCTTTCTTCTGTCCATTTCTGTTACGAGCTTGTAACCGACAGATTAAATTGGCAGTAACAGATTTTGCAAATGAATGTTGTCATATAGCCTTGAAGCATGTTATGAACATTTTTTCTCATTTTTTCCAGTGTACAGTTGATAATTATCTTTGCAGCTTATATTTACTTCACCTGTTCAGGTTATACAGGTTTATAATTTCACGAATCGGCTATCGAGACTGCATATGTATGAATGCACGTACGTTTTGGTTCATTAATATCATCGACTTCTTCTGATCTCAGTGCCCACTCTTTTTTATACATCTCTTGGTCTTCCACTTGTTGTGACTGTACTCATTGAAAATTCTAACATGGGACAGTTATTTCGGAATATTTTGTTGCTGTGTACTGACGTTAGTAATCTGCATATCGCTGTTGTCAGTAGTACAATAAAATGACTCCCTTGTAAAACATGTTATAGTCATTTGATTTGACTGCTAGGGAGACCAAAGGATTAAGTGTGTTTAGGTATGTGTAAGCAGTTTTCTGATTGATAAATTTTATGGTTGAAAAATTACGTAGAAGAAATGTAAGTTTTAAGAGTTGACAGAAATGAATTTACAGTTCATTACAAGCATCTGTTAGATATATTTTAACATTCATTGTGCTCCAAATATCAAAGTGCAAAACTTCTAATTTTCTTATTTAAAAAAAATAAAGCCTTATGCAATTCAGACAAAAATGGACATATGCCTTGTCATTGCATTATACCTATTAATATACATCATATCGCCACAGCCCCACGCATCTGCTGATGTGTCAGCATGGAAGTCAACAAACGGTACATAACCCAGTACTTGCGCTTTGGTTCTCCCCAACTGCGCTGGGAAAATTTTCATTCTACAGAAGCTCCACGTTAAGTTTAGACTGTAAACAGGGAGTGAATGCTTACCCAGGAACAGAAATGTAATGTACACCATTGGTGAAAATTCTAATAATTTGTGCCATATTCAGTAGATGTCAATGCCAAATTTCTGCATTTTATCTCCTTGGAATGGATACCGGAACACCAGTTGCATTCTCGAATCTTACGTTACAGGTCTTCAGCTTCATACATTTTTTATCTCTACAACATATCTTAAATTTTATGAATTTAATTACAGGAATATTATACTTTGTAAATGTTTATGATCTGATAGTTTTCATCATGCAAGTTTACAGTCATCCTTTTATTTTACTGCAATTTTCTTGTTGATGTAGCTGTTTCATTTTCCTGCAATACCAATTTTATAGATTCTTGGGATTTCATGGAAAAGTGTATTTCCTGGATATGTGGCATAAAGAACACCCCCCATCCCAGTCTAGTGGTAGCTTCTGATGTAAGTTATAGGCAGATGGCAAGGCCCAAACCACAAGGAGGCAGCAGTACTGGCAGTCAGTCTCAGATGGCTCATAGCGAGTCTAGCAACAAGTCCAAATATTCTATTTGTGCTTCATCCCATCCCTCGCTGGCAAGTAACAATGTCGCCAACTCTTCCTCTCCGATTACAATGGGCATTGGCTCAGATGAACCATGATGGACAACTGGAGCTATGCTGGTAATAGGTTCCTGTGTAGTGGATGGTGCAGTTGAGGAATTCTTTGCCCGGTTGGTAGAAGTTCGGTTCCGACACCTACGGGACGTTACGTTTGTGATGCCTCGTCTCTTGCTACGCCGTCCCTCTTCCAGCCGGTCCATGTCTAATCGCCAGAAACCTCCTTTGCCAGGCTCATCTTTGGAGCGTGGAACTTTTACGAAGCATTTGTTCAGAGATAGGTTGTGCCGTATCGAGTTCTGTAGTACACAACACACTTTGAAGATGAGACAGTTCTGTTGAACATTATCTATTTCTGGTATTTTGTTATACGCATGTGATGTTTAGAGAACAGGATGTACTCCTTCCATTAGGTGATTTTTTTCATTATATTGACACATATATTGGCTGTGACATTTGCCGCTGCCACAAGGAATGACAATAAACAAAAGTTAAAAAATCTGTCAGTATAATGACAACTGTCAAAATCTGTGTATGAAACATTCATCAGACAACATTATTGTGTCTTAGATATTGATATTTTAATTTTATAGATTTTTCTTCTTCATAGCTATTGGCATTAGTAATTAATTTTATAATATATAAATACCATTTCCCACAATTATTTTAAATTCTGTACATTTTGCCTCACCTGCCAGCTAGGATCTGCATTTCGGTAATAAAGGAAGTTGTCTCGGATCCACTTGTATATGGCGGAGAGTGTCATCTTGTTACTGTTGGCTCCCATGGCCATACAGATCAGTGCAGCGTATGAGTAGGGTGGCTTATGGTCCCCAGAGCTTCGGTAGTCCTCCAAGTTGGGTTCTGATAGCATGGTCTCTGTGGGAATAATTTATTTATTTTATGACTGCGTAATGACAAGTGACATGAGCGTCATGATAGAATTTTCGATAGAATGTGTTCTGAATGGTATTTCCGATGATGTTGGAAGGATTATGAGTTGGGAATGTACTTCTTTGGTTCACATACAAGAGACTGCAGAAAATTACATGACAATGCACTTCACAGTTTTGTACTTCATTCTTGTGATGCTGCGGTGGTTAGAAATTGAATTGTGTTGTATCGTGCAGATACAAAAATTTCATACAACACTTTAAGACTTATGCAAAAGTGACACAAGTCAACTGTGCTGTAATTAGTGGCTTCAGGCAACAATCCCATCAACTAAATATTTTCTTGAAGGTCGCTGTCGTCTGGGTTGTTGCGCCGTGTAGTCTGGTAGATTTCCACCAACGTTTCAGAGGTCATACTGCCTCCATCATCAGGGCAATGATCTTCAGACTCGCCGCTGTGAAAACCTCAAATCCTAAGTAAATATTTTCTTACAAAGGAATGACCAGTGAAACGAGCAACCATTTTGGTTTGCGATGGTACACTGACCCAACTTCTAATTCCAAAACTTGAGAGGCCCAGTGCCTTTCATATCGATTATACCTTGAAGTGGGTCATGGCTGTACATAACCAATCCTTCATTTCATGGAATGCTAAGTAACCTCTGCAGTTGATACATAATCTTTAAACAACAGATGAAGAAATTAAGAAAACATGAAAGTGTTGAAGCGTATAGTTTAGGAATAATGCTGGACTCGACTCGAAAAAGTATTTTTAATGTTAAGAATGGGTTAAAGTTACGTCTGAACGCAGTGATCCGGCGAACAGTCAGTTTATGTTCTTTGGAATTAGAGGAAAATTGAAGAGATGAGGGAATGTTCATCAGACTGATGAATGTGGTCATTGCAGCTGAAATAGGACTATTTACGCTATTACGGGTAGATTTTGTCTATGAGAAGGGCGTGCTTTACCTAGGATATGTCCTGCTTTCAGAGGGCGTCCTTGTGTCCTTTCCTGGGATGCTGAAATGACCAAAATGTTGTGGATTATGGATACTGGCATTGGATAGTGTTAATCGTGCAGTTGTTGATGGGTTTTGACATTTTACATTGCCACAAGAATAACCAGGTTTCAGGAGGAGAAATGGTCATAAATATTCTTGTACTCACCGTGTTTGTCTTGGACTGGCGCTTGTGGCGAAGGCAGCTGTGCCGTTTGAGATGGTGTGGGCGACGAAGGTGGTGTAGGCAGAAAGGAAGGGATGATATTGAGGTTATGAAGCCAGTTGAGACTTGTTAGCTCCACATCACCATTGTTATTTGTTTCGTCTACACTGCTTCTACTGCTGTCCTCGTTGGTGCCGCATTCTAACGGTGGCTGCCCATATTTCAGTGGTGTCATCATTGTGACCAACATGTTTTCTTAATCTGTTACATAAACATAACATCGTTTTGAGGTTATTTAATGGAAAATGAAATGTGAGGTTATTAATGGCAAATAAAATGTGAGGTTATTAATGGCAAATAAAATGTGAGGTTATTTAATGGCAAATAAAATGTGAGGTTTGAACCAGGGAGCTCTCAAATGCAAATTAGTTGAACTTGACTGTCTTCTGGGATTTTGCACCAAGTAGTTTCATAGAAATTGACCAGTGTTTCAGGGGAGCTTACTGCCTCCCTGATGCTGCAGGCAGGAAGTGCTCTTTTAAATGTTGGTGAATATTTATGAGACTATAAAAGTTAAAATGTATAAAATCATTAAATGTTGACAACAGCGTGAATTCTGTTATTATGTTTTAGTGATGACCACTTCTGGTCGAAACATGTAGTTCGGTAGCAAGCGAACAAATGAAAAACAATCATAAAGGCGTGTGTTAAAATGTGGTAGTGACAATGGTGTTCGATCAATAAACAAACGATAAATAGGGATGCTACAGTACAGGACTGAAAGTTTATATTTTAAAAAGAAAGATATTTTGGCATGTACATAGCCGTTGAAGAAGAAATCGATAATGTTCGATTCGAGTTTCAGGTTAAATATTTGATCGATATGAACATAGAATCGCGCAGATTAAACACGAATTTCATGCACATTGAGGAAATAACTCATTCCTCATTTGTAGCATCACACGTATCACCTCCACTCACAACCTGAGCATACAGTTGGGACCACGTACAATGTCATGTAAGCGAATTGATTTATATTTCCCGACGCTCCATTACTGAATTTGATTCTCTTTTCGACGTGGAGTTAAAATCGCGGAATATGGACAAGACGGGCGTGGAGGAATGACTCGAACACTATAGGCGTCGACACTAGCGATCGATTGAGCGCCGTGACGTCACGCTTTGACTGGACAAAGAACTGACCTGTGCAATCGAACATCTCATATTAAATTCCGGGGCTTTCCCTTTGCAGAAGCTAGGAGCCACGAACGTACCATACGCCTGCAGATGTATAATATTCGCAGATAACCGGGTTCTAATTGGATTTGTTCTGTTGAACGTATGCAAAAAGCAGAAGTACTATGAAATAATTTTATGAATTTTCTCAAGAACCATTCTTTGTACAAGAAATATGTGACAAAGCGTTTACCTTCTTAACATATTAAACTTGTATTACACTGTTTTTTTAAAAGTTATAGTATTGTTCCAGTCCTAATTTACTGACAGACCTCAGCTGTATAAAATAATTGCCAGAAAACCTAACCTAACCTAATCATTCGATACGTATCGTTGAATATTACATAAAAATTATTATCCCTAAACCCCACATCTCCACCAAGAGTCCAGCCAAGGGCATTTTTCGGGGTTGGGATGTTAGTTTCTGTAATCTCGACACCGAAATAAATAACTTTTATTATTTGCGCGCGTTTCGTCTACCGTCCTTGGTTTCCGAGCTACTTAATATGCCTTCACCGGAATTCGACTCCGGGCCCCCGTTTAAATGTCTTACATCCCCTATAACCCACAGTATTTTGTCACCAGTATAGCAACCCTTGATGATTACCTCAAATGTTTGAAAGTGGTAGGGTTATAATAAATTACCAGTACTGAAGTAGTTGTGCTGGATTCTCTTCTATTTCACAAATCTGTGAACGTATGTAAATTTCATTGTAAAAAAACATTTTTCTTTGTGTTAGTTGGCTTCTCTCGTTGAGGATTGAATTTATCAAATTGGCAGTAAAATCCGAGTCTCATGCAGAAATGCTCTAATGTATCTAAAAGCCTGAAAACAAGCCTAAACTTTTGTTTTAATTGCTTTATAATCAAGGTTTGTAATTATAGTAATATTTTTATTATTATTTAATAAGCAGTCGCGGTGAGCCAACAAGGGGTGGTCCAGCAGCTTGTGGGGCTTGGGCTGGGGGGGGGGGGGTGACAGCACCCCATAGTAAAACAGCGTCTTACAAAATGTTCAGATTAATCCAATCACAACTTTCCACCGTATTACCCTAAGATTCAGCTCAATGTTAATCGTCGATCTGCGCAGGTCTCCCGAGTGATCTCTTGCCTTCAGGCTTCTCAACCAAGTACTTCGATGTCGCCAAAGCTTATAGCCTACAAACATGGCGTTAAGTATACATTAACAGTAAAGGGATGGAAGTGTGCATTACACATTATTTGTTTTGTAATGAGATTTAGGCTATTATTTTATTTAAAATGTGCATTGCCCAGTAAATACGCTAGACGTGGAGTATAAAGCGACGAAAAGATTAATAAATAAATAAATAAAATTACGTGAGGGAAATATTTCGAGGTAAACTAAGAAGAATTTTATTACAATGTTATGTGTCTCAACCAGTGGTCCACGGCTTTATTTATGCCGACTGAAATTTTTTTACACGCACTAGAAAATTACTATTTTACTCCTAGTGATTTTCTGTTTCCTTCCACGGACTAGGTTCTTCGTATGACTACATAAAGTGAAAGTGTTTCCTTGTCTCACTCTTCCTTCGAATTCATGCCTCATATTTCCCAACAATTATCGGATTTTTAATTAATGTTGGTAACGCGAATCGACATTAAAATTAGTCGTACGAATTTACTAATGTAAGATTCCACTCCTACACTCGCCATGGTGAATGTTATTACAACGTAAGTTTACGCGTCAATGTTTTGTGTTCGTACTTAACCGAACACCGCGGTCGAGTGGTTTGCATTCCAGCTTCGTATTCAGGAGGTACCCGGTTCAAATTTCTACCCGGAGACCGACCATCTTGCCTTTGGGTTTTCGTGGTTGTCAGCTCGTACTACAAATTAGGTCAATTCTGGTTACTTCCACATTCGTTTCAATTAATTATCTATTTATCATCCAATTATCCGATGTCATATTATCTAAGTCAGTGGTATTCAACCTTTTTTGTTCGCGTGCCCCCAGATATAATTTCTCTTCAAATTTGTACCCCCAAATTTGTTGGTATATAATTCAAGTTATACATAGTATATAATCTACATCTAAATTAAATAAATTACATTACTGATTATTCAGTGTTTATCATAAAATAATATATTTTTTTTAAATTTCACCTACCCCCTAAGATGTCTTCGCGTACCCCCAGATATAATTTCTCTTCAACTTTGTACCCCCAAAGTCGTTGGTGTATAATTCAAGTTATACATAATATATAATCTACATCTAAAATAAATTAAATAAATTACATTACTGATTATTCAGTGTTTATCATAAAATAATATATTTTTTTTAAATTTCATCTACCCCCTAAGATGTCTTCGCGTACCCCCAGATATAATTTCTCTTCAACTTTGTACCCCCGAAGTTTTTGGTGTATAATTCAAGTTATACATAGTATATAATCTACATCTAAAATAAATTAAATAAATTACATTACTGATTATTCAGTGTTTATCATAAAATAATATATTTTTTTAAATTTCACGTACCCCCTAAGATGTCTTCGCGTACCCCAGGTTGAATACCACTGATATAAGCTACTGAAGTCATCAAATAAGCTATAAATAAGTAAATATTTAGATGTTCCTCGAGTTAGAATATTTTATTTCAATAGGAAAACGTGTTTTGTGTGTTTTAAAAAATTTAATTCGTATATTTTTTTGGGTGGATACGTGTTAGCTTGTGTCGTGACTTGCAGACATTTATCGTGTAGTGCGAATCAGATGTACGATGCTCTGTCTATCGCTGACGGATGGATGTGCCATCGGTCTGCCTGCCTTCCTGCTGTAATTGTAAATGAGAGTCCTCCTCGTCGTATCGGAAATCGATAGGGCATCTTCAGTCCGTTCGCCAGTTGCTGTGACCCAGCAACTGGGCCACAACGCGGAAGCCTTCAGGTCCCAGGAAATACGATCAGTCCGTCCCGTTTAACCCCGTAGCGAATTCTTACTTGCAGATTCTCCTATTTACGAACTAGCGCCTTGTGGTCTGGTATAGGTTCTTACTGCTTCTTATAATCTCCCTGATAATGGAGGCAACAAGGACCTCCGAAACGTTGGTAAACTTCTACCAGACTACACGGAACTTCAACCCCAAAAGACAGCCATCTTAGTACAATTTATTGTGGCGCCATATTTTTAAATCTCGTTGAAAGAGTAAACTTTATAAAATATCTTTTATGAACTAAATTAAGCGCGGAAAAATTCTGACGGGGACAAATGCAGCCTCACTCCAGACTCCGCCACACCCCACCGTAAGCGTCACCATGACCTCTTTTACATTTCTTGCTACCAGAGGCGCCACCGTCAAAAGTTAATTCCAAATTTTTCCGCAACACACCGCGTGACGGACATCAGCTGTTATATTTGGAGTAAGTTTGTGAGGTTAGCAGCCGAATGTTTCCATGAACATCGCTCAGAGTTCAAAACTCATGCATTACAAATGGAAAAGCAGCCTTAATTAAATACCATCCTGGCCAACGTGTAAATTATTTCGTAAATTGAAATGGATTCACGTAAAAACAGATTCGTAACGGATACGTATTCATGACGAAATAATACGCGTGACCATTTTTAATCATGACGTAATGCAACAGGTACACTAATCGATGTTGTGACTTATAAATAACACAGATAGTAATACTTGGGATAGCTGCGGTTTCTGCGAATTGCCGCGTAAAACGAGAAACGTGTAACAGACGCCATATTGCTGTTAAACTGGTTCCACAATTCCTTCTTCTTTTAAGATCATTGTGTGCATCACATTCCCTGATAAATCTGGAGAGGTTTCGCCTCAGGTAATAAGCCTTAAAATTTGTCCGCTGATAGCGAAAGCGTGTATAATGAGAATCACATATACCAGGTGATTCAAAAAGGACTTTACAACTTTGAAAGCGTATAGAAATTTATTCAGAAGGCTTACAGAATCGGTTGAGGTGTCATTTTGTAGCAAAACAAATGAAGTTTGACTCACGTTGTGCTGTAGTACCGAATTCCGTCACCGCGAGCGCAAGCGGCAGTGCATTTGAAAATGGCTCGTAAAATTTTCTCATACCACAGTTAGACGAAGATGACCAAGAAGGACTCATTCACTTCCAGCAAGACGGCGCACCACCTCATTACGTCACAGAAGTCCGGGATTTCCTCAATAACCGTTTACCAGGTCGGTGGATTGATCGAACAGGGTCGATGGTATGGCCACCTCGATTTTTTCTTATGGGGTTTCATTAAAGATCGTGTGTACCTGCCAATCTCATTGAGCTCAAAGCTCGAATCACCGCCGCAGTTGCAGAAGTGACACCGGATATGCTGGATCGTGTTTGGCAAGAAATTGATTTAAGGTGGGATGTCTGCAGTATCACCAATGGCAATCACGTCGAACCCAAAAGACTGGTTGAGGTCAAACTTGATTTGTTTTGCTACAAAATGACACCTCAACCGATTCTGTAAGCCTTCTGAATAAATTTCTATACACTTTCAAAGTTGTAAAGTCCTTTTTGAATCACCCTGTATTAAAGGCCTTTGTGGTTGGTGATGTGACTTTTACAATTCGTAAGGAACAAATCTTGAGGGTTTTACAGCGAAGATGTAAAATGTGAAATTTTAGTGACAGTCTTAATTCACCGTTGTCAGGGTAAAATGACATAAGTCCCCCCACCCCCCCAAAGAAATAAACAACAACTGAAGTGTGGTTTACTGATTCACGGCATATATTTCATTAAACCTGTAATTCTTTAAAACTATCACTTGAGCTTAAAAAGTTCGTAAGTAAATTGTGTAATCATATCCATGTAAATTTTATAAATAGAAAATCAATAAACCTGGTTTGTGGTAAATTCCCTAATACCGTTTTAAGTTTCGTGAACGTGCAGGACCTACGTACACTCCTTTACCCTAGGACCGGCTGATTACCCTATTAACATGAATTACCCAGAAGTTCTTGAAGCCTCGTTAAACTTCAATGCTGTAATTCAATCTTCGGGTAAAACGGGACGGAAGCATTTGCGACAGGGGCTATTGAACTTTCTGATTTCAGGGGAAGCACGAGAGAGAGACTACAGTCACGTGATTAAAGTTTAAAATTTTGTATTTTCAAAGCCTCGACGACGTTGAAACGAAATATTGACAAGTCTAAAACCGTATGATACTTATTTAAGAGGCGACCGTTTTTCAGGGTTTGGGGTTCTCACGGGGGCGAGTTTGAAGATGGCCGTCTTCTGGGTTGTAGCGTCGTGTAGTCTCGCCAACTACAAGACGCTACAACCCAGAGGACACGTATCATCAAGGTTCCTGTTTTTGCAGAAGTACTCTTTGAGATTCTCGATAATTATTTTATTACAGAAAATGAGTACCAAAAATTACACATTCTATATTATTCCTACATCGCAACCATTTCGAAACACGAATAAATACGGGTTTTAAAATGTAATCCACCGTGTTTGATAAAAATTAATTATATTTCTTTAATTTAGGAATATAACAATGTCAAAAAGAAATGTTTGAAAGTCTTTTCTCTGAAAGACTTTGGTGAGGAATATTTTATAAAAATATTATTGTATCTTAAGTCTCCTCAAAAAATTTCTCTTGGTTTCTCCGCCAGAAAACATTACTGGTATTTCGTCAAAATTTGATTTTCTCAGGCTCATATATAATATTAAAATGAGAAGAACGTTGATACTTTATTCCACTAAATACTTAGTATGAGCGTTAATTCGTAGTTTCTATTGTTCTGGGTTGCGACACAGCGCGAACTGGTACATATATTCCAACATTTCAGTGGAACGTACTGCCTCTATCTTCAGATCTGAACATCCGACATGTCATACTCAGTGCTGAAGATGAAGATATCGTATGTTGGTATCTAGTCCACACTGCAACACAGCTCAGAGACGTAATTTTGAACTTCGATCTCATGCATGAACGTTTAGGTTTCAGTTTAAGAATTTCGATTAGGTCATTAAATGTGCCGTCGCTGGATGCCATCTACAGTGATTGTCCGTATTCTTTCTTGTGTTTGTAGTTATATTTTACATAATTTTCTTTAATTTTATTTAATTCGTTGTTAATAGGTTATGGTCATTCTGAAAAAGTGTAAAATTCCGTGTTGTCTTCCAAGACTCTAGGGCGACGTGTCCCTTGTGTAATAATTGAGTAGGGGGGGGCTCACCCCCTCTTGTCCTTAGACTCCTCCCCATATGTTTACGACCAAGACATTAAAATTAATTAATGTAACTCAACGATGCTTCCGTGGCATTTACATTTGTCTCCTGATTACTTTTATCATTCGCACTGTAATTTACAACGCTGTAATATTAATTAAAATGTAATCTGTGTTATTTAGGAGCTGGATAATGCCTTCTGCATGAACCGCCTACACAATACGCCTTAATTCATAACCCACAATTATCATAACATGCTCTATATAACTTGAAAAACAAATTTAAAATGAAGGACTAAAACAAAATAAGTATTATGATTTATAAAACACATTTTGGCTTCATAAAAATTGTCTTTAACAAAATTTAAAATTCTAATTCAGCAACTGTCCTCGAAGTATTAGCTTCCCGTAAGTGCGTATAGGCTGGATACTAGGCCGCCGAACATTTCTGTACATGTGCTCATGCTTCTGATAATGTGTGCGATCACAGGCAGTGAAAATACAATCAAGGAATGTGTGCGCAACAAACAGATTGAGACATTCCAATCTGAAACACAAACCTGTTTCTGACGCAGACCTTTGTTTTAAAGTCCCGTGAATCGGTCCTCCATGCTTGTCAAGATGGCGACTGACCAGCGTCCACTGCTCCAGAATCGATGTGTGACACAGCATCAGAACCTGTTCGCGCAGGCTCGTCCTTATCGATCCGTTGCAGGGGTGTCAACCCCTGAGTCACCTGCCGCAAGCACGTGTTGTCCGCTCTAGATATCCTAGCAGTCTTTGTTTTTGCAAAACCCGCGACCACAAAATGGAATTTTTCTCTGTTGCGTTTAGATATTTCCTTACGAAACACCAGCAAAACATGAACTCCACTTCATATAGCGTCGCTATTTATGTATCAATAAGCTTTACAAGACTCGATCCACATAGGAGGCACTCGGCAATTATGTCTCTCAGAAACAGAAAGCCAATTTCCTTGTGAAAATATGCTAATAATTCCCATAATAGGCAGGTCCTTCTCATTGTCCAAGAATGAAAGTCATCCCATTCGCAATGTTATTCAACTGCAAAGCACGAAGAGTTTGAATTGACGAAATATTTTCAGGAAATAAAGAATCCAAATTGTTTAAGTTATAATAAGCAGGGGTTGTGCAATGTACAACACACAGTAAACAAACAGTTCGAAAGATCTAGAAGAGGACAATATGGCAGCCTCTAGAAGAATGCTTTATGTAATGAATTACCGTAAGTATCAATTACAAGAATGACGTCCTTGGTAATTCGTTATCCTGCGAGAATTCAGTTAATCCTTTATTCTGATGGGATCTCATTTGCGTGACATCGACTGTAACTTCGCGACTCTTTCTGTAAATTAATAAGCTGTTTCCAGGGCTGCCACCACAATGTACGTTTCCTTACAATGGGTCTAAGAAATCCAAGGAGTTGCCACATAACTAGTTTCTGCATGTTTGTGACCTGTAAAACAGGACAAGAGTTTGACGACGTGGTACTTCAAAAGATACTCTTCTACTTTCGAGACAACTTTATTGCGGGCTAACCGAATATGTATTGGCACAACTCGCGTGTTTCATTTGTTTCTGTATCACACTTTTCATTCCGATAAATACTTAGTGAGGTACATTTGAGATGCACGAATACCCCCTACCTAATATATGGCAAGTCTTTAGTTGGATTTTATAACACTGAATTAACTAATAATGTATTGCAGGGTATAGTGAACTATGGAAGGTTGGTTTCAAATAATGAATCGAAATTGTCGTGCAAGGAACCGGTTGTGGTATATTTATGTTAGCTGCCATATTGGATTTCAACGCGGCTGCGTGACGAATGCGAGAAGACTCGATACCACTGATTCAACTCGATAGGTCGCATACTGCGTGTATGGTAATAATAAGAGTGCACAATATTCGATGTTTGCAGCTGTTCGACAGTGGCCTTTAGTACGTTATTTAATTTTTCGGGTTTTTCAGTCACATTCATGACTGACACACATGAACTTTAGGATTGATGCAATGTCATTAAACTATAGAATTTTACCAACTGTATTCCATGATTAGGTAATCAAATTATGGAAGATACTGTACTAATCGCGTCATTCACGTCCGTGAAGTCACTGCCTTCATTCATTTTCATTTTGGATATTTCCAGGTTATATTCCTTTGCTGGAACGCGTAGGCCATTTTAAATGTGAACGACAAACCAGAATTTTTTTATTATTTTAAAGTTATTTGTAATGTTCAAAACTTCCAAATTTTACTTCCCTCGACAGACGACGTCGTCCGATGCGACTCTGCGGGGCTGACCCACTCCTTTTCCCGCTTCAAATGAATCTTTCGTAGAGAACTGTTCATTATTGTTAACCAGACTGTTTTCAAATAATTGAAATTTTACAAAAAAACATGTTTCATAACCACAAGGCAGTGACTAAATTATTATTTTCTTTAAAGTCAACAGTAAAAAGCACTTTTGAATTTGCCTGACTACATTTACAACGGCTCCCGACTATGCCGCAGTTCAGAAAACGATGTCTGTTGTTATTATCCACCGAATCTTAGGTAAGTTCGTTGTTGTGATGCGTCTCAGATCAAATAAATTTTGTTTTTAGACTAACTTATTCTTTAAACAAATTACATTTAATCAAATCATCCACACACACACACATAAAATTTAACAACATATTATAGAGCTTATTCTTGAAACAATAAGTTAATTTTATCCAGTGACAGTCTACAGGTGTGTGAGGTCGTGTATGAGGTCGTGTGTGACGTCTGTACGACGGCTCAGGACAGCGAGAGATTTCTCTGCATCGAGTCGATGGACTCCAATTTCGGATAGTACATTTTCTTCTTGTAAGCCCTTGATTCCATCATCCGTCAGACAATATGTGATTGTTTTTTTCAGAAGGGCAGATCCTTTCGAGAGGTTCAGCAAAATGCACGAGTCATTTACCCTGTAAACATAAACTTGTTCTATAATAAAATATTTTAAGTTTTCCTGGTCTTCAATACCAGTAAGATGATAATTTTTACTTTTTTTTTGGTCTAGATTGAGTAAAACTCTGTAACCCTTTGCTATGTTAACACGTAAATATCTTTCTGCCTTTTTAATCAGTAAAATGTGGTACGATGCTGAAGATTTACGTAGTATTTAAATTAATTTGACAGTTACACCAGGAAAGTATAGTTTTAATGGTATGACAACCCCAAGTGTCGTCTGTCCATTACGTTACCGGGCTCCTTGCTTAATATTGAGTTCTGCTTGGATTTTATCCTTTAAACCGCTAGATATAAAATTACAAGTCAATATACCTTACTAAGTATTTACCATTAAATTCTTGTATCACTTGTTTACGTATCTAAAGGTGGCGACTGACTTGTAACATTTACTCGTAATGTAACATTCGCGGCGAGCATGTTACATTACACCACAACTGGTGAGGCGCATCGAATGCTCGTTTTGAACGCTCGGCTCGACTGTGCTCCGTTCATTTCATTCAATATGTCGGACATGGAGGTTGTGTTATCTTTGTTTCATTTAATACGCTACTGTTATTTAAAGAACTCGTGAATGCTCGTTACGACGCCGCTCGACTGACTGACTGACTTGTAATGTGACACTCAAAGGGATTCGCGAAAAAACCGACAACACGATGGAGCGCCCGCGAGCGTGAGCGGCTCCGTTCGCTGTCTTCACTTGTGTAATGCTCGATTTATAACACGTTACATTACAGGCAAATGTTAGAAGTCAGTCGCCACCTTTACACAGGTTATTTATTCATTATACAGTTTCTATAAAGGTTGAAGTACAGATAATATTGTTTCTTATTTAATCCTTTTGTGTTCAAAATTGTCTTCTAAAATAGATTTCAGGGTGGTATTAAAGTGGGATATATATTTCCCATAATCATGACTGCGATGCATCTTCACGAGATGGTGCACAGACGCACGCCGGCTTTATTTTTACCTTTATCTCCTTAGTGATGATCTACTTACTGAGGAAAGTGGATGTCTGGCTTGCGAGTGAATTGTCCAAAAAGTGGGAACATGTTCCGTGTCATATCGTATTGAAACTGCATTGCCCCGCCCTCATTGAACTTGTTTTGCAGTATCACTTCTTCATAAATGAACTGCAACAAAATTATGAACATAACCACATTTAGCGATACGTAATTAAAAGCCGTAGGTAATTAAATACAGCTTTTACTGAGTTATTCCAGGAACTTAATTGACACACCTCATATTTAATCCATTTATGGAATAATGGTATTAGCGGTACTGAAAATGATGGAAGTTTGACGATAAACGCCGAAGGGGGGAAGTATGTAGAGTAACATTTTGTAGCGGGGACTACCGTGTGGCATGAATTTACTACAGACCTGGTTAAGATCCTTTGCAAGTGTTTGCCAAGCAGTACTGAACAGCGGAACAGATAACAGCTCTTGTAGCTGGTGAAGTCGCTCGGCCAATACTTGGAACATGAGGCAGACGCTAGGTGTAATTGTTTGGTTTACCGGGTCCTTCGGTGATGACATTGCAAACCACCTGGAACAGTGACACTTCACACATATATCTCAAACTCTACCGTGAAGGTAGAAATGACTGTGAACATACTAACAATCAGTCAGAAACATCCATGTTCCTTCGCCTACTTTCCTTCGTTAAGGAAAAGAGTAGATATATGAGATGACCATGTCTATTCCCTACGTTCTCTTTTAATTTCTGAAACGAATGACAGATTTCTATGTAATTTAGCATGAATATTGTTCCGTTGGATGCCTCCTAAACCGTGGAATTTTTTTTTAATTTTCTACAAATGGTAAAAGAAGAAGAAGAAAGGATAAACTTATGATGTGACATAAATGCCACTAAATATAGAACCCCTGCAGTTACACTGGTGATGGATCTTAAAAAACTATGCAACTTTTGTGAGGGTATTGTATTTATAAAATGTAGAATAACACGATACCTGCGAGAAAACTGTAATTTAGTTCTGAGTTTGACAGTGATAACTAATGGACCATAAGAACTAGGACTGTGAAGTTTTATGAAGATAGCGTATAATAATTCCTAAAAAATTGTGTATGAAATACTTTACATAATTCAACAATTATGAATATTATGACAGTGCAAAACTTTGTGGTTGTATCTGACAAATCAAACATGGGATATGTAAAATGTTTACAATCTGTAACATACTACAATGCATTACATATTACAGTTCCAAGCGATAAAAGGTTCAGAGTCAAATAGGACCAGATTCTATAATAATTTAATTCAGTTAAGAAAGGAAAAATTGTGGTGCGTGCATCTGTATTTAAACATTTTTTGAACTACTCATACTGCCATTTTAGACAGTATTCATCTTTAAAAAAAAAAACTTTGTGTACAAAGTCTGTCACACTAATCCGCTGTCCAAGTACATCCACTTGTTTCTTAGTAACTTCATCAGTTGCTGTTCCATTTTTCACATTCCTTTGAAATTAAATAGGTTATTTCTGTTTTGACGCTTCTGTGGGCACAACACAAGGGCAGCGGTATAATGAGGGCTGCTGTATTGGGCTTTGACTGTACTTTTATGAGTTCACTCAGAACTATCTCTCCTGTTACTACTTTAAGAAAAAAGGGGTTAATGATGCAAATATCTGCTCACATAGTTCTTACATTTTACTTAAGTTTCTATGCTTGCTTATGAAGCAAGCTCTTTGGCAAACTTATAAGGAGCTTGATTTGTATTTCAGACTTGGCTGGTTCAATCTCTTCATGAGAACTGACTATCGTTATTACGGCATGTCATGATTTTCCTCAGTCCTTCCAGGCTGATGACGTAATAGTACCCTCAATAGGCCACATTCTATTCCATTCTTTCTGGCTCACTGCATAATAATTAAAGCATCCCATACCTCTACAGGTATTATAAAGTGTCACTATATAACCTGCAATTAATCAGCTGTGAAAACCTGAAATTACTCTAAAATTACATGCAGGAGAAACAAGCAACTCAGACAGTAGACAAATGAAGGACTGATAATTCCTTTGCATAAAACTTAATACCATCACTTAATAATAAAATCCAAAACCAAATTAAATAATACTTCATTACAATATTGACCTATTTGTAGACCAAAATAACACTTTCATTATCTCAGACTGTAAGGCAATGAATGATAGGACTGGCCTTTAATTGCAATGTAAACACACTAAGTTTAATATGCCAAAGTAAATATCCTTAACCACTCACTTATCTTTCCTGTATTCACGACTACAAGCCATGATGTCCATCATAACAGCTTCACATAGGCTGCTAATGAGCTCATCCTTCATCCGCAACAGAAGTCTCACTATGTCGTCAAACACTGTCCCTTGAAGATCTTTGTCGTCAACTGCTAGGTTTGAACCTCCATGACTACCAGCATTATCAAACTGCACCTTATAATACTGCAGTTGTAGGAAGTGCTACAACAGAGATGCCACATTTCTCGGTACCTTATTTTGAAACATTGACTGACATATGACCTTGAACATCTACTGAATCTGCACCAACCCAGCCCAACCCACCGATCACTCAGTCACTGGTATACAATACCTCCTTAACTCTTTAAGGAATTACCTTATGAAACTCGGGTTCAACATCTTCACCACTACCACCAAACTGTGTCGAACTAGTTTGATCCAGTCTGCATCTTTACAATCTCTCTTAAAGTCTATTTTAATAATGACCTCTCTCTTTTTACCTTTGACTCTCAAATGACATACCATGCATTTATCTATATTAAAATGTAACACAATGCCTGTTCCATCTTTGTGAATTACGATTACTATTAGTAGTCAAGGAAGTTATTAACCTGCTTTGGGTATGTCAATATTACTGCAGAGAAAGTTTTACTGTATGTTTCATTTTTACGTTCTTTGATACTTTCTAACGAGCTCCCTACCATTTTCTCTTTCCTCTCACCGCTATGTGATTCAGTCATGTACACACTTCCTCACTCGCTATCAGTTCATTCAACCGTCCTATTAACGAACCCACCTCTGCATCTGCCTCTGAGAAGTCAAGAGTTAGGCCATGATTAAATCTGAGCTTTAGTATCAATGAATGCAACGGAAGTGAACATCGCCATACTTTTCTAGATGAGGGGCCATTAAAGGAAAGTACCGTGAGATCACCCCATTCTTGCAGCACTGACGCTAAGTAGCTGATGGTGTTGAGGATGGCCGGGAGACGCGAGTTGAGGGGATCTACAGGTTCCTCGTGTAATAGCTGCAGTAAGCGAACTCGGAAGTCATCCAGCAACTCAAGCTGTAGTTCCAAGAATTGGAGCCGATGTCCGGGTTGGGGTAAACTACTGTATCGTTCTGTTATGGTGAGCAACAGGGTTAGGAAACTCTCACCACATTCTGTGATGCGCAGCTCATCAAGTTCTGGAGTTCCTAGTGGAAGCCATGCAGTATCTGAGCTTAGCATGGCATCCATCTTTTCACTTGCATCTGCATCAAGATCAAAGTATGACTTCAAGTTACAGTTATGAACAAATAAGTCATTAATTATGAATTACTGATCCCAAGGTGACACAAAATTGAGACTTCTGAGAAGGAGTTACTCTTCATTATTTTTCCTATATCATCTGTGAGATGATTTGGCATGAACTGAAAATACTGTAGGATGACGTAAGAGGAGATACGTTAGAAAACTCAAATAATGTTGCTTCTCCTTATCCTCAATCTATGCTCTTTTCCTAGACTGACAAAGTTTCACATGCATATAAAACAGTGCTGTCCACGATAATCTGTATTATTCCATAATTTTAAGTAGGAAAACCCACTAAATGGATGGTTATACAGGCTGAGCACAAAAGGACTTTACACTTTCAAAATGTTACAGAAAACAAATGCAGCGTACTTATAACTTCGCATCCACAACAGCCAATAGAAAAACTCTAAGTTTTGTTTCAAATTACTCGGGTGATTGTTGTTGTTGCACACCTCTGCTAGATGCCACGTGTTTTGAAAATGGCTACCCCACAACAGAGGAGTTCGTGCGTTCTGCAGTATAGAAAAAAAAAGTGTGTTAACAGCTGCGCAACTTGTATTTTGGAACCACCCAGCAAGGTATCCTTCACCATAATCTTTATAGTGAGTCACAACTGTCATAATTTCCATCGCTAGGGACACTAAGCACAAAGTTTTGGACGAGTCGGATATTGTCTTGACATCTGACATGTGACGTGCGGAGCATTATTGAGTCTCTCTGAGGTGTGTAAGAAACTTTGAGGGTTTTTTCTATCACCTACTGTAGGTGTAACATTCTAAGTACACCTCATTTGTTTTCTACATCATTTAGTAAGTGTAAAGTTCTTTTGTGCTCACCCTGTACTACAATTACCTCACTGGATAAACAGGCATCAGGGTCACAACTGGAGGTTTTCTATACAGTAGATACTATTAACTATAAAACTGTACTTTATTTCCTTTGGTAGAGGAACATAAATGACACAGTGACTCACATTTCTTCTCCAAATGGATCCATTTTACAAACATTTGTGCTTGGGTAAGCACACCAATCACACTAGGTTGAGAGGCTGGGTAGCCAAAACTCTCCCGCAACTCACGATCAAACCCGAGCGTCTCATCTACAGTATGTGAGAACAGTGTATCATCATATTGGAGATGAGGCAGTTCTGAATGCAGCTTCTCTACCACCAGTTGTACCAACCCACGCATCATCTCTAGCTGCAGAAATATGTGGAAAACAGTTTTTAACTTCTGATGATCATTAATTAATATTTGCAATTTCACACACATTTTAAATATATAATTTAAACCCTACTAATTGTATATTAGCCATTATTAACAGAGCTGTCACATTGTCAGACATGCGTATATTCCAGTAGACACATCTTTACCTTTAACCTTTATCATCCTTGTATCATGCATACATATAATCTGCAAGAATTCATTAATAAATCTTCTGTTCACAAAAAGGACAGTTGGCATGTCTTCCAATGGTGTAATATTCATATAAGACGTAATCAAAATCCATTCAACGATTCTCAAACGGAAACTCGAGTAAATGGGTAGGCAGTCATGGTCAACCCTATTTTGTGCACATCATACAAAGAACATAAAAATTTACACTGAAGACCAGTGGGCTCCACATGACTTAGTGAATTTCACACATTTGTGGTTTATAATGTGTTAGGAACATTTAACTCTGTTGTAGAGGCACCCTTACCTAATATTGTTTTTCACTTATTCCCATTTTACTATAATGTTTGGTTTCTTGAAACAAATTAAGGGCACCACGTAAGTTTTACTTTTACAGTGATGTGGACTGACTGACTGAATGAATGAATCACCTTAGCAGATATGGTATGCATGTTGTTTCGATTCAGAATTGGTTGTACCCACTGGCTCACACACTTCTCATGATCACGTATCCATGTCAGTATCTGCGTGAAGAACCACTCTGGCTTATCAGGACGGTTTGTCTGCTTTGCTCCGTAGAAGTGAAACAGAAATCGTTTCCTTAATGGACGAATCATCAAGGAAATTGGTAGACACAGAGGAGCAAAGTCTGTCAAAAGTGTAGATGTCACTACTGGTTGGGGTGACAGATGTACACTGATTTTAGATTAAGGAAATCACTTCTGTTTCTGCTTCAGAGTTTCACACATTCTTTAATGAATTACAAACTCTTCACCAAATATTGTAGCGTAATTAAGACAAGGAGGTTGAGACGGGCTAGGTCACTTTGTCCCAAACGCTTTGTTAGTGAAATCTATTTGGCTTTGAAAATAACAGACAGTGTAAAAATAAGAAAAAGCTAATCAAAGAATTGGAGGAATACAAAATGAAATCAATTCATTTACTACAGTTCAAATGGAATCACTGACAGTTACATTTTTGTGCATGTCACTGGAGTTTGGTTTGGTTTGGTTAGGTTAAGTTAGGTTAGGTTAGGTTAGGTTAGGTTAGGTTCCATTAGGTATTCTAGTTTTGCCTAGGATAAACTTATTTAGATGGATTATGGATATCTCCAGTAACACATATAACATACTTTTATACCAGACATCCAGTGACTATACTTCACTACATGTCTTAGGCCATAGTATACACTCGTCTGTCCTCAGTTGATCATTGCACCTATGACATAAAACTTTCTCCAAAAAAATGTAATGATGAGTAGTCTGTGTCTTCAGTCTGAAGAGTCACTCTTGTTACGATGGAAAGTGATCACAGCTATGAATTTAAATAATTACAGGACTTTTACGTATACTGGGTTTTGATGTGTATGAATTGCTTAGTTATTTGAAGCTACCTAGCTGCCAGATGCATAAATATATAGTTTACACATTTAAATATAAAAATTTAATAAAATTCTTACAGTAAAATACCCACAAAGAATATAAAATGTTGGGGTAGCCATAAAACCACGAAAGGAATACAGTACAGGACTTACTAATTTAAAAAAGTCTGAAATCAGAACATTAATTCAGTTTGTGTGATTTAACTCCAAACGAGGTGAACATACATCAATTTGACATCTTTGTATCAGCAAACCCCTTCATTGTTAATGTACATGAAACTGCAATCTGGCCAAGTTAAAACTCTGTGAAGGATACGGCAGTTGTAGTTGGAGCAGACATTCAGTCAGTTGCTGGAACTGATGAAGAGCATCTGGTGGCAGAGTGGCTAAACTGTTGTTCACAAATGGCCACTTCATCACTTTCAGTACCGCTTCAAACTCTCTAGCAATAAATACAGTTCAGATCATAATTAATCTTTCTCAATTAGGATTTTCAGAAGTAATGGGGTCTCGTTAAGAGCTGATGTATTGCCACGTAACACAGACATATCTCGGTAACTATCTGCACCAGTCACCCACTTCTCAGTAAGATGAAAAGAATTTAAAAAAATCTGTCAATCACAGTACTGATTCAGAAAATGGGTTTCATATGAATGATGACAGTTATGAATTTATAAATAATGCTGATGATATATCATATACGCTCTCGATCAAGAATCTTTTCTGCTGTCCTAATACTGAGCAGGTGAAGCAACTTTTTTTATCCTAAACTTTATTTCCATTGCATTTCGTAACTTACTGACATACTCTCACTTGTTACAATAACTAACATATCAGCCTTCGAGGCAAGTGTGTATAAAAAATTCTTGTGGCTAGTGCAAGTTGCTAGCAAACTAAACTTCCCCTTTCTGTACACTTGGTGAAGTTTGTGCAGGTACATTTTGTCTGTTGAAGACCTACAGTTATACGCCTTATGAAAAAATACTCACGTAGAAAACTTCTGTTTCAGTAAATTGTGCCAAAAATGTACAGTGTCATTCAGGAAGGTCACCAAATGCTGACATTTTGAGTGCTGAAGTAGCTTGTTCAGATTGCATAGGCACACATACCGTTCCACACATTTAAAGTCATCCTTTTCTGCTAAAGCTGATTCCAGACCTTTGCTGAGGAATAAACACAAGGAAGTGTATGGCAATGCGAAAAGTACAGCTGTTAAAAGTCCTCATCGTATAAACTCCACGGATCATAAGTCATTTTACAAAAAACGTGTTCTTACCTTATATCTTCGATGGTTTTGACACGGTGTAAATATGCCAACGCCTTTTCTAAATTATCTATTTTATCAAAATATTCTTGTAGCTGAGTGGCTATTCCTTCATCTTTCTGAAGCTGATTTCTTACAGCTACACTAACGGCATCAAACTGTGTGCTCAGACTGTTTATTTGATCAGTGGTATCTTCAACAGCCTTTATAGCTGCACTCACTTTTGAAGGTACTTCACTACTAGCAAGTGACAGCTGTAAGAAAAAAATAATTTAGTAAAATGTGACTTGTAATACGGTGCAGTACCATCAGAATGAGTGGTTGTACAAGAGATATATTTGTACTCATTTATTCTGTGCATGTCAATGAAGTGGGAAGGGATAACTAGTAATGCACTCATTAGTCTTTATTAATTGCAGTAAGAATTCTAAATTAATGAAGATGGCCGTCTTTTGGGTTGTAGTGCCATGATGTCTGGTAGTTGATTCCTGCAAAGGGGCAACTATTAAAATTAGGGCATTCTAAAACCTGGAGTTCCTGACGATTCAATACTTGGTCCTCTCCTTTCCTCTTATATATCAATAATTTACTGCCAACCATAAACTCTCAGTCAGAAACAATACTTTTTCAGATACTATTTTTATTTCACATCCAGAAATTGATAAAATTTACATGAATGATATCTTTGCTAGTCTGAATTGATGGATTAGAGACAAAAAAAAATGCACATTACATTTTGACAAAACAAATTTCATGAAATGTTATACTACCAACAAAAATTGTGTTGATCTCGGTATTGGGTACGAGAATAAGACAATTGAAGAAGCAGCAACAACTACATTTTTTGGCCTAGAAATTTACAATAACTTATATTGGAAAACACATATTCAGTACATTATCCCTAAACTAAGCTCTGCATGCTTTGCTATGAGGAACGTCACATCACTCTGTCACAACTTACTTTGCTTATTTCCATTCAATCATGTCATATGGAATTATTTTCTAGGGAAACTAAACAAAGAGAAAAAAAGTATTTTATATCCAAAATAAAATCATCAGAATAACGGCAGGCAGTAAAAGAAAAGCTTCATGTAGGGAACTCTTTAAGAAATTTAATATTATTCCACTAGCTAGCAAAGACTTGCTCTCGTTGTTATCATTTACAGTGGAAAACATAAAAAAAATTCAAAGAAACTCAGGTATTCACAATATATGTACAAGATACAGATAAACCTTCATGTGCCAAACACTTCCCTCAGTAAATATCAAAAAGTAGTTTACTATACTGGAATTAAGCTATTCAATAATCTTTCCCCCAATACAAAATGTCTCAGTCATACTATAAAGAAGTTTCAGCCAGCACTAAAAGAGTATCTCCTATCTCACTCCTACTCCATAGAAAAATTTACATTAACTAAAAATTCTGTTATTATAAACATATGTAAACAATGGAGGTGATGTTTTCCTGCGTAATTATTTTTACAGTAATACTGTAGTTGACTGTAAATTACTGTCATTACTCTACAAATTATTTGTATTAGAAACAAGTATTGTATTTGTTCAATGACATGCTCTACATCCTTGGCTTGAGCCTATGAAGGATCTATGGAATGTAAGTAAATTACATTCTATTCTGACAAGAACAAGAGAGCTCATCAATACATTTACTGTTAATTAAGTATAGTATGGAAAGGCACAATTGGCATGCAAAATATGATCTATTTCACATGTGAAATAATTTTTTTTATATATATATATTTTAAAGGTTAAGTTTGTGAGCCAGTAAGTTTAAAATCCCTCCCCCACCACCCCTTCTGACTAGAAAAACAAAGGAAGATAAGGTGTACAAATGTGTTTTGGCCTTCTTGGAAAAGAGTTGTAAATTGTCGAATATGGTCAGTATATTTTTGTACAGACTAAACATCCAAAACGGTAGAAACGTACAGACTGATAGGGCATGAGGAATACAGCAATATAACTAAGCTTATGTGGTATTGGGAAACTGGTCTAGAATTAGTAAACTCATTATGGTCAGTTTACTTAAAGGAAATATTTTGTTTTCAACCTCTTCTAACATTTTCTGAAAGTGCTACTGGCTTTTATCTCTGAAAAGATAATTACGTATTTGCGATCGTGTTCCCTACATAACAGGGGGGATGCGTTCTGAAAAACAGCTTGAAAAGTACATGGCAATAATGGCGTTTTCGTAAGGAGACTGTCGTACAATCTTTCTGCTCTTCACTAAAGCCGACCAAAGCATTGGGAACCATAATGCGCATTATCAGTTTTGCTGAAAACGGGAGTTTGTAATTTTTCACTTACAACAATTTGTGCAACAACGAGCTGCATTTGAAACGCTTGTGTGTCGTTACATATAACTTACAGATTTTTCTATAGAACTTTTCTCCTCTTCAAGTCTCTTATACAAATCACGGCTTTTCCCAATATTCTTTACATCCTTTCCGAATTCAGCATTTAATTTCTTTATGACGTTTTGTTTCAAATCCATTTTAACTGTAATTTCAAATTTACGTACACTGCAATTATTCCTGAACAGCTGATCCCTGTATAATACGGAAAGGCACAGAGGTCGGCAAGGATTGATATGTTTATGTTGACCGTCCGTGGTCTCTGCAGCATGGTTACTTGTCACAGTTTCAAGAAGTATATTATTGCATAATTTTAGCCATAAGGCCACTGAACGTTGTCGACATCATTATGGTGGTGCCAGTCAGAGGAATCGCTCACCATTTCTGTGTTATTAAGTGGTGTAACAGTATTATTTCGAGGTTGGGTTTGCTACCTTCCCAAACCAACGGCTACTATAACCTTAACTGTAAAATTCACGCGGATTCAAGAAACAATGCGAAACCACATTTTAATGATTTCAGTTATGTTGGGAGAAGGAAAGGGAGCAATGTACAAAATGCGGTGGATACAAGTGAAACATCTAAAGATTACTATATACTATACAGATTTCCGTATGTGCGAGTTGGCGGTGTTGTTAACAAATTGAAGAAACACATCACGGCAGTTACAGTTGCAGGAGTTCCAGCAAGTGTACTTTTGCAATTAATGAACGTTATCAGCACAGAAACAATGATAGTATTCATTACTGTAGGTATGTTTTGTATTTTAGTGGTGAATTGTTGGGGGGGGGGGGGTGTGAAAGTTTTCTGAGGTCATATGCTCTGCCCCAATATATCATTTAGATGTAGGAACTGTGAGGGTAAAAGGACAAATTATGGCTTGAGTTCCCGGTCATACCATGTCTGAGGTTTTCATTCCTACATATTCAGTAGGTCTGGGGTTAAAACATTGGCCTGGAGACCATCTTTCCTGACTCATGGTTTTGCTCAGGCATTCCAGACAAGTGGTGGGTTAGTACCTCAAATTAGGCCACTACTACTTTCTTCCATAGCCTTTCCACTTTATTGCCCAAATCGACCTATCACTTGACACTATGTAGTTTGAGCTACTGACTATCATTAAATGAATTCCATATACCATGTTTCAGGGCAAATTTTGATAACAGTTTTCCCTGTGAAGTGTAATTTTTGTCTGATTAGTGTGGCTAGAATGGACTTAAATTAGAGGGACAAGTTTTGTAATTTGTTCTCATTCCACTTGAAGTAAGTCATTCTTGTAATATTTGTCAAAGGAAAATATCAGATTGATTTTTCTTTTGTGTTACAGGTGGAGTGACATGCTGTGCCTTGTATTCAGTGGGTATTATCTTCCATAAGCTTGTGGGATCCATCTACCTCAGTTCTGATAGTAGCACAGTAAAAATCTCTTATTTAAATTTCTGGGGGAAACGTGTTGATGTGTTTTGTCCATTGTCAGATGTTGTGCCATTTTCTGAGATGAGTGAAAAAAGTACTGATCCTTATGTAATCTTGAGACGATATTCTACACCTCAGAAACTCCATTTTACCATTCGCTATGGAACTGTTCTTAACCCAAAGCGTTTTACTGATGTGTTTGGTGATATTGACCAATTTTAATAATAGTAAGAACTAGAGTTTGTAAAATCAGATAATAATGAGTAATTTTAGAAACAGTTGTTCATCTCTACATTGAATTTATGTAATCCCACGTACTTCCTATGAGGTATTGTCTGTACTCAGTTCCATTATGCCTTGTGTGCTAGGCAAGGTATACATGTGTCTGATTCTGTGGTATTTGTACTGGATGTTTGACATGCCCTGGGGGGAATGTGGAGGATAAGGTACATCAGACTCCATGTTCTGGACCTTAATTATTGCCTAAATGTAGCTTTAAGCTTCATTTTTAAAGCCTGGCAAATTGAATTCGCGGTGCAAATCAGATCACGAGTTAATTGCCATGAAATACCAAAGTCATATGCAAGGATTTATGCATATAAAATGTGCTTGTTTGTGGTTACTTTGCCAAAAGTGTTTTATTTTCACTGGTAAAGCAATAGACAAACTTACCGTATATTAGTAAGTGCTTTTATATTTCTATTAACATGAAATAAACACAAAAGCATTTATGTATGTATTGTAACTTTTTATTTTATTTGATGACATGATCACAACTTATAGTAATTATGAAGCATCTCAACTCCATCTGTAATGTGCATAGGCTCGGTTCGCTTCGCACTGGCGGTGCAAGTCCTGCTTCTTCTTGACCACTTTTCCCTGTAATGCATTGACCTCATTACCTTTACTGAAACTGAAGGTAAAACTACTCCTGTTCCTAAGCATTGTGCCATAAAGGAGCAGAGATAAAGCATTATTAATCTCCTCAGGGAAGTGCTCACTCTGGATATTTAATCCCAAAGGGGAGAGCTCAAGATACTGGACAGGAGGCCAAGTAAAGCTCCAGAGTGAGTCTGTATGCGGTGGCGAGGAGACAGGTGAAAGCGTCTCTGCCATGAATCAAACCTGCACTTTACCGAACATAATATAAATGTATGTTTTATTGGTTATTTTATGATCCTGTACTAACTGCAGAGGTTATATAGTCAAATGAGATGTGATAAGATGATTATGAATGGTCAGGTCCTGTTATGAAATGTCATCTTCGAACTTGAGGTTCTCACAGCGGTGAGTATGAAGATTTCCGTCTTCTGGGTTGTTGCGCTGTGTGGTCTGGTAGATGTTAACCAGCGTTTCAGAGGTCATACTGCCTCCGTCATCAGGGCGATGACGCCCTGATGACGGAGGCAGTATGACCTCTGAAACATTGGTTAACATCGACCAGACCACAAAGCGCAACAACCCAGAAGACGGAAATCTTCATCATCTTAGAAGTTTCCTGAAGGGACCAAGGAAAACCATGGAAAGATGTCAGTAAATTTGATGCATTGCCAGAACATAAAATCATATTGTTAAACATACTCTCTGTATAAGTATTGTGAAGTAACCGTTTTATCTACCGTATATGATAGCAGCTCAAAGATACGGTGGCTACATACCTGATTACCTGCAGCATCTACCAGTTCCCATGCAAGTTTCTCAGGGAAGTGCACTTTGGGATCCTTATCCTTTGCAGCCAGAATTATCCATTTCATTGCCAGGAACTGTGATCTTTTGTCTGTTATAGGGACAGGAACCTGTGAGAAATCAGTGTTAGTCTTCTGGGTTGTAATGTCTCGTGGACTTGTAAACAAATACCAACATGCTTGAGGAATACTGTGCCTCCATCTTATGGCTTAAGTTGGAGAATGGTATGCTCCTCCAAAACATATGGGGATAGTATCTTTTTCTTTCTCATTTGTATATTGCTACTGTAATTGTTTGACATGATAGATTTCTCAGGTCTACTGCTCAGTGGCTTACAGATGATGCTACTTTTACAACTGGTTTTATTGCATAAACTTCGTGTATGACGTAAATTACATTATTTGATTTTTCTTGTACATCGCATTTCACTGTTCACTGTCCATTCACTTGAACGTGTTTCGGCCCAATGTGGCCATCACCAAGTTCAATCCCTGCTCCTATGTCATTGCACTAAGGATCATATTATCTCCTCCTGATGTCAAAAAGAAATGATATTTACATATTAAACATTTTAACTAATTTAAAATGTTAAATATATAACTGAATGGACAATGAACAGTGTATGAAACGTGACATACAAGAAAGAATCCAAGAATCAACATAACACACCAGGATGCTACAGCAGCACCTGGCATAATTTACCCTGATGATCTATTGCTACATTTCATATTGCACTAGTGTAATGCCCACTGAACATTCAATGGTAAGTTTTATCATTCTTCACATATCTTACACTACATTATTAGGTACTTGTTGGTTATCGGGACACAAAACGGGAGAGTCGAATATCTGGACTTGGACTGGACGGAAAACTGCGCATGCGTATCAGTATACCCGTATACTCGGTTGTTATCTGTTAGTTCATTCAGTTATTTAGCCGAGTTCACGTGGCGGCGTACAAATGATAACGGAGATATTTTTAAAACGATTCTAAAATCTATAAGTGAATTTTGGCCTCCGGAGACAGGTTGTAACAACAATCAACATCTCATGCATTTCCAAATAAAATATAATAACTTTCAAGTATATGTCATTTATCCACACACATTAACCTAACCTAAGCTAACCTAACCTATTTTTAAAGTGATGTGTCCCGATAACCCACAAGTACCCATTATTAAAAGGAACATGAAGGTGAGGCATCATAAAAAAGACATGTCTTGTTTTAGGCATGTACAGGTGCTCATGTAGGTAAAGTTTCTGGGAATGAACACCACTTTCATAAGTTTTGATTGATGCATTTCTTTGAATAGTATTTTTATAAAAATATCTGTTAGAGTCTAAACAAAAACTGAGATACTTTCCTTCAATGCTTTGAGTAACAATGTTTTGGCATCTGTACGAGCAGCACTGCCTCACTTCTATCATTGCCAGCATCCTGAATACTTAAGAGCAATTCAGAAACAACCAACCTGGTATGTGACTCCACCACGCTTGATGGGTGTCAACTGAAGTACAGGTTTACTGTTTGCTAAGGCAGCATGAAAAATCTTCAGTGGATCTGTCAGAACAGAGGTTTTCTTCTCGGGGTCCTCTGTACTATGATACCGCTGCAACTGGATTCTCTTAATTTTCTCAAAAGCCTGAAGAACAACATTTCTAAGGACATACTTTCATAAATTATGGATGATATACGCAGGTTCTATATAATTATTTTGGTAGAAGTCAGTCAGCCAACATGATTAAGAAGAAAATAGTAAAATCTCCTGTCAGATAATCTGATCTGCCACATGCTGTGACATTTGGTTATTCTGAAATGTATTTTGCATAATAAAATAATGAAAATCAAGATCTGCTAGTGTTTCCAATATACCTCTTCAATCAGTTCCCGTGCCAGAATTTTCCTTCCATCCCTCATCACAAGGTTTGTGAATTTCCTGTTAAAAGAAAAAAATTCTTAATTTCCACAGAAGAAAGTTCTTTTGTCACACATAAGTAAGACCAATACTAAGCATTTTATATCTCAAGATTAAAGTGGTGATAGGATACCATATTTGAATTCCACAGCTCCATATTTTAAAGGCAACATGAAAATAAATAATGACAATTTAATGGTCACCTATAGCACTCTGCACATAAAAAATATTTTTTGTTTACAGCTACTAAATCGAGGGATATTACGAGAAAAATGACAATATCTAACTAATAATTTTGTTCAATGAGAAGAAAATTTACTGTTAATGTATGATCAAGATTAAAGTTGATAAGGGGAAAGCACTCAGAAAAATAAATGTGCCTGTTATATTTGGATAAGTATGGTCAGTACAAAGCTATGATTGTACTGTGTGATAATTTAATCAATGTGAAATGGAGCAGCAAAATTGGTTGGTATTGATACATACATCTCGATAGGGTCAGAATGGATAAATTCAACATTTAAGATGTTCTGGTAAATGTTCCAATACAGCTTACTACATACATATTACATGCCAAATATACTATATGGTGATGAGCTATATTTACAAATGAAAATTCTTCCACACTGTAAGGAAAGAACATTGGACAATGAAGTAATGTTTTGAAATGTTCCTTAACACTTCAAAGCACTGCGGTAATTGCATAAACCACCTTGAATATGATGTTCTCATGATGCTCTGCATGTCAACTGGTGGCTTTCTGCATTGTGACACCATGTAGACTTGTGGGTGCTTACCGTTTTGAAGGAATGTATCATCTCCATCTTCAGAGTCAGTCATCTGTAGATAGAGGCGATTATGTTCCTCTGAAACATTGGTAACCACCTACAAGATAATACATCACAATCCAATCATAACTAGCATATGCCATAACATATGAGAATTCTTAATTTTTCCCAGAGTATGTATGGGTTTTACATGATTTTCAATATAAATACTGACTGTTTTCCTAAACAGTCTGGCTTCTAATATGATATTCAGGTAAACTTTCAGCTTAAAAATACTAAACGGGTAAGAAGTTTGGCTTTAGGAATTATGCCTTTTCTGCACAGAGAATGTATTAATTGAAACAGTTTATGTTGACGTACCTGACAAGCTCATCATGGAAAACTGAGCATGTGGCATCAACACGTGCTGCCTTAACTGGTACATGCAATATATTTTCTATTTCACCGGACTCATACATCGATTCTTGTTTATCTTTCTTGTAAACAGGCTCTACAAACTGTGGGCCATACATGCTGTACGCATTCACGAGATTTACCCGTCTAAAACAAAGAAGCATTAGTACTGATGTAAAGCTATCAAATAAATTATTAATCCTTAGTATGTAATAACAGTGTTCCCTTTTCGTATTTAACATTTTGTGTTCACAATGTTTGTTCTGTAAGGTTAGGTTAGAACAGCAACAAGAACCAACAAATAGAACTCATTTGTTATTGTATGATAATTGTATTATTGTATCAAAGAAAATAATTATTATAGAAATCATACTTGTACAAAACTTCTGCATTATTAAAGATAATGTTTTTCCGCAATACCGAACCGAACACCATATTCAGAGGGGCCATACTTTTTCGTGATGTTTTGGGAACAACAGCGCGCTGGGTGAGCGATTCAAAAGTACAATCATGGAATTTTGCAAAGGGCAGGTGCTTTGGTGGTTTAAAGGTTAATTTTAAGCATAAGTGAACAATAAGTAATTAGTAGACGAAACAAATGATTTACTTCATTAGTGAAGGACATTTTATTTTTATTAAGGGGGCTGGAAAAGTTTCCTAAAGTGGCGAAAATACGTTCTATTATTTGTGTACAAGCGCGTCCAATATATTTCAAGATGGCAGAACACCAGGGAAATTCTTCTAACCAATTGAATCAAGGTGTGTTTTTGAATTTCATACATTAAATTTTATAGTAAATCTAATAATTATTACAGTGTGGAAGAATATGTGAAGCATTCTTCTACTGTACATTATTTCTGTATAATTATCGCTGTCTGTGTACATGGATTGTGTACTTCGTGTTATTAACCTTTATTTAGAGTGATAATATTGAAATTATTTGCAGCAGAAATGCTCGGAGGCTTCATAAGTTTATATAATTATTTTAGTAGTTTAAAAAGCGTAAGTGTTTTGTGATTGTCTGTACGTAAGTGCTTTGGAAAGTGTCAAGAATGTAACTTCCATTTTCAGAAAATGCTTCACAAAATGCAGGTGAATTTGGAATTCGTGCTTTAGCTTATGATATTCTTTTGTGTATTCACAACTATAATTTGCATTGATGCACCTATCAGTTACACCATATCTGTCTAATAGCTGGAGAACCCCTGAGCAGATTTTGATCAAATTTAATATTTGGGTGTTTAATTACTAAAATTTGTTGGTACATCCCAGATTTGGTTAAGATTGAACAACAGTAATAATGATTTTGCATGAAGACTTACCTGCATTTCTGTGCATGGAAGTGATTGAATGGGGAATAACTAGATGACCTTATTTTCCTTGGTTATCATGGCTATTATGGTCCCAGAAGAATCCCCAATAAACCAGAGAGTTCTTATGTAACTGGTATCATCTGCAAAGGTTGAAGATAAGATTTTGGAGCATATGCCATAATTTTTATGCTATGTGCACAATTTGCAGCTCTTTTTTTGTGCTGTTGCTTGTTGAAGGGTTTGTTTATGCTTCTAGTTCAGTCCAGTGTATCTGTGGTAGGGTGCAGCAGTAACATGATCTGTAAGTTATGGTCATAGCTACTGCTCGTGTTAATTTCAGTACTTTTTGTAAGGCCTCTGTATGTCTTGAAGCTGACACTGGCCATGAATTATTTAAGTCATACTGAATGCTATTCAAACAGTTCATGTCATGTTTTCAGTCAAACCTTAATGTGTCACAATATTATTATTTTGTTGTAAAGACAAAATATTGTTTTTTCAGGAAAAAACTAGCATAATGATAACATTGTCAGGTCACATTAGTTTAGTGTGTAACTTTATTTGTTCTGTGGTATGTTTGTATTAGATTCAGAAAGTATAATTATTATGTAAATTTTATGAGTTTTAATGGTGGTAAATTACTTTGTGTGATTATTGTATTGCACCATACTACACACCAACTCAGTGTTTTGCTGTGAGTGTGTTGGGAACATGTATGTGGTTGGTTCTTCAGCATTTGAGTAATTATGCAAACATTTGGGATTAGAGAGAGATTAACAATTTCATGTGTACAGCATTGAATCTTATGCAGGTTACAAAAATTTTGGATGATGGAATTCATATTTGTTTTCGAACACATTGATCTGTCTGTTATAGATATTTTGTGGTATGCCCAGTGTACACTCAAGTTATATACAGAATACTGAATATTTAGTGATCAAACATGGTGTGTACAAAATATATGCATGGGAGTCAGAATGATGAGTTGCTCAAGCTGTCAAATTCCAATGTAAGTGCTGAGTTTGTTGAGGATGAGACTTGTCATCTATATACATGAGGAGTTTTGCATTACAGAGAATGACAGTTATCATTATGTCTGCAGTCGTTAAGCTGAACAGAAGGGGCTCATTAATTCTCTTTTAAGCGCTCCATTTTACTCTCAGAAATTGACTATTGCTTATACTCATTTGATTATAATCCAGGATATCCCTTATAACCGCCACGGTGGTCTAGCGGTCAGAACACTAACCTTGTAAGCCTGGGGTCCCGGGTTCAATTCCCGGTGGTGCTCAAATTTATAACTTGTGTTGGGCAAGGCCGTGGTCTAGGCATCACGGAGTTTTCCTCCGTGGCATCCCAACAATTACTCCATTCACACACAGAAGAAGGCGATGGCAAACCACTTCTGGATCATCTGCCAAGAACGTATATGAACAGGTCCCAGTCCGAGAAAAGGATGGAAGGATCCTGTTCATATGGACCTGTCGTCAGACAGAACACTACAAATAAAATAAAAAATCCCTTATAAGAGTCATCATAAGGTCAGATTTTCTGAGGGGTGATTCAAACTTCTGTGTCATGCTTTCCCCATCTTTGCTATCAAATGCTCCTGCTTGTTCAATGAACAGACAGTATAAGCATCTCTTTAGTTGACTAAGATTGTATTTTGGTTTATAGCTCTCATAGAGCTTGTGTTGTAGACTTCTCAGGATGATCAAATCTGTTCTCATTCTTTGTAGCCTGGCATAATCATTAGCAGAAGCATATGTCCTCTGGTCTTAAGGGTGATACTACTCATAAGATCATCTTTGTCTTTACATACTTTAATTTCTTCTCCTTTATTAGGTTATTTTACTATGCTCTTTCCTCTGTATATTTGTGTAGTGACTCCTCCTATCTTGTGGTCTAAATTGTATGGCAATGAAGATAAATACTTACACTAGTTTTCCCATAAGTATTCTTTTAGTTTGGATTTCTGGTTACTTTCACTATTGACTCATTGACAAGTTTAGGATTAAAGCTATTTGTTGATGGTGGTGGTGGTGGTGGTGAGATTGTAAGATGTTGTGTTTAAATATTTAAAAAAGTGCTTGGGGTTACTTGCAGAAGTAGCTGTGACAGTGCACATACCTACTTCTGATGATGTGTTACACTTTCATGCACCAAACCATTTCCTTTAAATCCACGGGTTTGAAACTGGCCACTGCTGCCGTGTTACTTTTGAACTCACATTTCACGAACGCCTTTTTTAGTTTGTTTTGTTTTTAATATTTGGGTTAGCTAAGTTTGGGTGTTGCTAGAATGGCTAGTGGCATTTATTTCCTACATGCAGAAAGTTTTGCACATCATTTGTTATGGTTTATACCATATGTGGATTATTGTTTTGAGAGGTAGGCACTATAGGCCTACATCAGTTTTACATACTGATATTGCAGTGATACCTTTCTATTAAATAAATGGAGTTCATTGATTTATATTACCTTACCATTATATTTGGCAGGAGTTAAGAGTGGAGATAAGAGTGATATCAGGATGTTGTGTGGGTGGGAGTTTGGAGGAGGGGAAGAAAAGGGGGGGCATATTTTTGCCGCTGGTCACAATTACTTTAAAACCACTGTAAGGACAGTCATTTTATTGACAATTTGTACATGTGTGGACAAGTGTACAATGTGTGAGGCCAGTGCATTGTCATTCCATGTAACTACCTGCATAATGGAACTATTTTCATATAAGCCTATAGTAAATTACTTTATTTCTTTTGCAGAGTTCTTTGCTTGCTTACAAGATGCTGAACTGGAATATATTTTTCTCTTTTATAAGTTGTTTGTTCAGCTTGGCAAGCTAGGATATATATTTAAATGAAAAAGTATTTATTATGCTCTTCATTTGCTACATATTCTTTGTACGTATCCTTTTCACCAGTTTGAAGCATTGTAACATGAAATCAAATTTTCTGAATGATATTTGTCTCATTTATTGCTTTATACATTTCATATTATGCTGTTGTTCAGACTGATTATTAAAGTGAAAAATAATATTGGGTACTTACATTATGACAAGAGGGCTGATTGCTGTTGGATGAAGGATTATTATGACATTTTATGTTTTCATGGCTGTGAAAATGTGTATTGTAGTCTTATAGGTTGTAATGTTTTACACTGTGATTGTGGAGGTGGTACATTCCTCTGGAATGTTGGTAACCACCTATAGCATTATAACCCGAATGGGCACAGTACACAAGGTTTATGTGTAGCAACATTTGAGGGTTCTTAACAAATGCAATTTTTAATCAGTTAACTGCTCCATATTAGTTGATGAATTTCTATACAGAAACATACTTTATCACACAAAATCTAATTTATGAATATAGTTATGAACATGTAATTTGAAGCCTCAATTTAAAAAAAATATCTTTACTTAGTGCTTTCCAGTAAATCAATGTAGAAAGAAGCTAGTGGCTGAAGTTCCTGAGGTTCACTGTTAACGGAATTAAATTACAATTGAGAACATGCATACAACATAAAAGGAAAATATTTAGAGTTAATTTTGCATCTTCACTTTAAGATGTTAATGGAGTGGGGTTGGACGACTTAATAAATTAGTTTTTTTTTGTGAACTGTAAAGAGCATTCAGAAATTTCCAGCTATATGTTTTTGACAAGGGGCAGACCATAGATTATCATATAACACCATCTAATAATTACTGCATCAATGGTGGTATGAGGGGCATGGGATGATCAAACACAAGCTTTTAATGCCTCAAGAACATAATGTGCGTAACTTTAAGAGTGCTTCGATTATGTTGTATGTTGTTCAGTACTGAGATGGGGGACCAACACCCAGCACTTTGCTGCTTCAGCTCTATGTCAGATGAATATGTCCGTGGCTCATGTTCCATGAACCCAAATGAACATTGGAAAATCTAGTATTTACTGTTCTTTTTAGTAAAATCTGGTTTGTACTGCATATCCTTTAGTTAGAAGTAGTTCTTGGGTGGTTTTGTTACTGAGAAATACCTCATATTTATTACACGATGTTTATTTAATTTATTGGTACAGGATATTGAGCAAACTTGTTATGACATTCTCATAATTTTTATTTAACCTAACCTGCTGTTTCTGACCAATTGTAAACTGTTATGTATAGTCACCACTAGGCAGCCTTTGTGCTGTGCAGCAACGACGGGCGTTTCTGTCAGTTTGAGCTTTGGTTTACAAGCAGATGTTTTGTAACACCCTATTCTCTCTCGTGTCTACTTGCTGTCACTTCATAGTTATCTGTGAACAATAGGGATGGGAATGAAAGTTTCTTCAAGATGCCTTTGGTTCCTGCTGCAAACTGCTTTCAGTGGAAAGAGCAATTTCTGCAATAATTACTGAGGACTGAAGTGAATAGACTTGCATTACACTTTAATAATGCAACAAAACTGTAGTAAACTTTGGAAGATGGCTGTCTTCAGGGTAGGCTCATGACTCATCACCGTGATGATGGAGGCAGCAAGGACCTCTGAAACGTTGGTAAATTTCTACCAGACTACACGGTGATAGAACCCAGAAGACAGCCATCCTCAGACTCACCACCGCAAAAACCTCAAATCCTACTATAGTAAACTTTAATCAAATATTGAAGATGCCAAGGCTCGTACTGACTGACATGTTCATCACTTTTGCACAGTGCAAAAGGCTGTCTAATGTTTACTGTATGTAAAAATTGTGTATTCCAACTCTGATTATGATTTTTGTAATAATGTAGTAATTTCTAGTTCTTACTGGGGACTAAGTGAATACTAGTTTTATCTACTGCACTTTGGGGTTTGTGTTTTTTATTTTAAAGAACTGGTAGTTATGGTTTCTAGGATTTTACTGTGACTTACATATATTTGCCCCCAGCATTTTATCATATCAGTAATCATAATTACTGGTATCACTGCTTCTATTTTCAACAACCACAGTTTACTCTGAACAGGGCATGCCAAAAGTGAATATACAGTGTTCCAAAAAGGTCTTTATCCATTTTCAAAAACTGTATAATTTAGATAACTGTGTTGAGTTATAAGTAACTGATGACCTCATGAATTACTTTCCCATAGATTTGCTTATTGAGTTGCTTGTATATTTTATATCTGAATGCATTTGGTGTTGTGGATTAAATGCAGTTGGTTTTTGTGCTGTGTGTTTGAAGTATGGTGGTAGTTGACATTTGGTCACAAGGATAATTTCATTGTAGAGGGTTGCATTTTCAGGTACATAGTGTCAGAGCAGGAGTTACTAGGGTTGCATTAGGTGAATGTAGAAGCCTTCCATATTGACAGTACTGGGAGTGTGTGATTCTTATACACACAACCTGCGGCATTGCAGAATTTTGGAGCTCCATTTATTATTTCAATTTAGAAGAAATGTGCGTTTACAGAAGATGTTTGGTCCTGTCTCTCTGTTCATTTGGTCTGTGCAGAAATCACATAGTCAAATTTGAGTTAGTTCCTTTTCCATTTATTTGTAATGATCCAAAGATATTTTGAGCACATTATTATACATATTATTTTTTATTTACAAGTACACATTGTGCTAAGTTTCATCATTGTCTGTAACATTTTGTATTTTTATGGTAGTCCATGCCCCATAATTGTTTTGTTTTTTTCCCCTTTTGAGTCCTGATGCCATGGGAGAGGTTTTTAACATTTCAGAGGACTGTACAGCTTCCATTATGGTTCAGAACACAGAAGAAAGCACAAAAAAAAATTATCAAAAGTTTTTATTAATTAGGTTTCTGGAAATGGGGGTTTATTGTTTGTTACTTTGATATACTGAACAGTATTTTAGCTACGTGGTTATTTTGTTCAGAGAGAATTCATTGTATGTAAGATTGTAAAATATAAAATTGACACGAAGGTTTAAAATTTACATTTCCACATGAGTTTATTTATTTTTTTTGCATCAGCAACGAAGCAGCTACAGTAGTTCTCACAAATTTATATTTCTTCTTACAGAAGTGAATAGTGTCTGGCTAATGTAAGTGCCCAATAGGTGATGATACATAGAGGTTTGACCTAATGGTTTGCTCCTTATTGTCCACAGCTATGTCTAGCAGTAGCCTGTACCAAAAACTGGATCTAAGAGCTTCAACAGACACGGACATGTCAGGTTACACAGCCACATTGTTCTTGTGCATGCTGCTCATGTTATGGCAACACTGCTATAAAGAAAATAATTATAATGATTTCCTCTCACATGAGAGATAGCTAGACTGGCAGTATTGATGCTCTTTATTAGTTTTGTGTTGTATAGAAGTGAAAATCACAGCTATGCCTTCAGTTGTGTCGGTATAAAGTAATGGTATCCTTGAAGGTGACTGTCTTCTGGGGTGTTGCACCGTTTAGTGTAGTAGAAGTTCACTTATGTTTTAGAGGTGCTTGCTGCCTCTGTCATCAGAGCAATGAGACTGCATTATGCTGCATCCTAGAAGATGGTCACCTTCATGCTCGCTGTTGTGAGAACCTGAAATCTCGCTAAAGGTGTCCTTTGTATGCACCGTGTTATGAAAGTGTCTGGAGGCATGGTAGTAATACATACTGTACACCTTTTTCAGCTTTAGTAATTGACATTGATGTTGTCCCTGTAAGTACTACGTATCTGTCGAGCATGAAAAAAATATATATAAGTAATGTGTATGGATTTTTTTCACTTTGTAAGTTTCTAGATCACAAGTTAAATCTCTGTCCTACTCTGCTCCACTGAGTAAGGTAGCTCAAACTAGATGGTGACCGGTTTCATTTGTGGAAGACAGGTTTTCAGGGTTAGAGATGGACAGATTTGCTGGGTACTACAAGTTATGATATACACAGAATGATGTCAACGATAAAAGATCTCCAGTGAAATGCATTTATCATATTCAGAAATTAGGAGTTCAGTAAGTGACATTATTATGTTGTATGATTGGCAACGTTGCTGAGGCTTAGTTACGCTGTAGCTCAAGGTCAGATGGTGACATACTGTAAGTGTGGTTTAGCTGTGGTCCTTGTGTGTCAGATGTGTGCTCTACTAGAGGTTTGCACTGAGGGCAGGCAGCGTGCAGTATAGAATTATTTTATTTCCGAAGGAATGGAAGGGGCAGAGATCCGTAAAAAATTGGGTGGCAAGTAGAGACAAAACTATTTGCCACAATGAAGTGTGTATGGGTGGATCAGAGTGTTTAAAATCAGCTGAACCAGTGCTGATCCAGACAGGAAAGGATGCCCATCAACATCCACAGATGAACAAAATATGGAGTGTGCTCAAGCAATGATAATTAGAAACTGTAGAGTAGATACCATGAAGATTGCTGCAAGACTGAGTATTAATGTTGCTTATCCTTGGTGCAAACCTCTAGTGTAAAAACCATCTTTATGCTGCACAAATGGACTACAGCTGAACCACACTTGCAATTTGTCTTCATCCTACCTTGAACTACAGCATGACATGGCCTCAGAAGCGTTACCAATCATGCGATGAAAATATTCCGTTGTTTACCTTGCTTTTTGAATTTCTCTCATATTTAATGAGCATTATTATAGTCTCTTGAATTGAGCTTCTGTATTTAATACTAATAATAATAATTTATATTGGAAGTCCTTTCCCATGTGTCCTGCTGTTATCTATTCATGAAGGCAGTTAAAATTCACAAATTGAAAATTTAGCAGTAGTATCAGACCAAACTCGTCACAATTTTGCACTCTGCATACATTCCATGAATTTTTATTTTTGTGGAAAGTCCTTAGGCTAGAAGATATAGTGCGCACACACACACAGTTATAAAGTGTCCTATTACACACATACACATACAGGTATCCCATAAAGATGTATACACATATTCAATGAATAAAATAAGTACATTTTAATAAACTAAACCATTACATGTGTCAGCATTTGCAAATAGTGAATTTGCAAATCTATTGTAGGTGCTAAAAATGACCACCGTCAGCTTCATGGCACAGTTGACATTGTTGAGCAACTGACTGACGAGCGTCCACCAAAATTGTTGCGCAGGACTGTTCAATTTCTTGCCAGAGCTTTGAAGTGTTGCACGCTTTGTGCTGTACACTGCAATTTGACAATTGTCAGGGATACTCAACAGATCATCTGTGTCCTGTCTATCAGTCTAATCATTAGAAAGGATATTGTGGTGCCATCTGTTAAGTGTGGACTACACTAGGTTCCCCTTGTAAACACAACGCATGGAGATTGATAACAAGGTTAATATTCCGTATTATAATGTGTATGCAACTTTTTTTGAACATTCCCTAATATTAAATCAAGTTTCCTTTTTAAGGAAAGAAATCATGTTGTATGTGTGCCCTTTTGAAATTTTTGACCAATTGACTAATTTTCGCAAAAAATCTTAGCATTGTGCAGTTGGAGGCCACCCCAAGCTTGTGTTTTTTAATTTTTTTCGGTTGGTAATAGCAGCATGGAAGATATCTGACCTTTTGAGCTGTAAGCAACACTAGCATCAGTTAATATAGCGTTCTGATTTTGTGTGTAGTGATAGTTCATTTAAGAAATGCAACTTTTATTGATATACCTTCTTGGAGAATGTAAAATAACATTCTCGTTGTGTGAATATTTTCTTAGATTTCAGTTTGATGGTGATAAGTAATGAACTGTTGGAACTAGGCATTTGAAATTTGGTATTGAGTTCATGAATGGGGCTGCAAGTTTTACATGGCATATTGTTTATAAGTCAGCCATTACAAACATGGTGTCATTGTGAAACTTTGAGGTTATATCTGACAAATTTAACATTGAATCTGTGTATGTAATAAGTTCCTTCTAAAAATATAATAGTATTATTAATAGACACTAGTTATAACAATGATTATAGCTAAATAATAAGGAAAATGTTACCATAGTAGGATTTTATCATATGTCTTTACATGAGCTCAGAATCATTTGCACATGGGCTTAGAATTTACACTTTATTTCATTGCTAGATTATGAACTTATATTATAGTTTGATTGTGTTATTAGTTTATTTTAAGAAAAATTTGGTTGAAGAATGTGACTCCAGAAATTGTTTTCTTTTGTTATTGGAAATTTATATTCATTAGATTGTTATAAATAAGCAGTATCATTGTTTCAGTGTAGTTTATTGTAATAATAATTCAGATAAGGGACATTAAATAGACAGTATAACCAGGTTTTTTATGTTATTTTTCTTAGTTTTGTGTTTCCAGCCATTGCAATTCTTTCCATACAAAGTCCATGTCTTGTGAGAGATTTCTTTTATTCCAGTGGCTGGCAGATGGACTGCAGAATGTGTATCTTCTGTTTTTCACTTTTAAGTTGCATAACTTATTATCATGATTATTTTTATTCGCTAAATATGTAACCAAACAAAAAAGCACATTACAATTAGGTCATTATATGAATTTATAAACAATTTGTGGTAGTTACAGAACATTAAAGGAACTTTAATAAAATTAATTTGGGTTGTACCTTGAGTGGCTTTTTAGCTAGAAAACTTTCTACTTATTTTGTATCTTTACAACTGCTTCTTTTCTGTTGTGCTTGCAGCACACCTGCCATGTTCATCCTCCTTGGTAGTTATTCTTTGTGCCAGTTCGGCTGTTTATGCCAAGATCTTGTTTGTATTTTTAACTCTGTTTTCATTAGGTGTTCTTCATGCTTTACTTTAAGCAAAGAACACCTCATGGGTCTGTCTGTTCATCCATGGCGTCTTTGATCACATTATGACAACAGTGACCTTGAATACTATTGTTTTCTTTGATACTATTGTTGCATTTGATTTTTCCTTGGTTGGTATGCTTGATGCCATTCACCATGACGTGGTACAAAGAAAACCTTTGGAATTTTAATTTCCAATCGTATCTTATATGCGAATGTGTATTGTGCTGTAGGAAGTCTTGTTAATGTTTTATATTATTTTTTAATTGTTGGCAGCCATGGAATTACACTTTGTTAGTGGTGTTGATTTTAGAGTTTCTCTCCATGGTTGCAGAAGTTAGTTGTTTGTGGCTGGCATGTTAATATTGTTTATAGGTTTACAAATTGAATTTTGGATGTGATATCTTGTTGGTAGTCCATTATGTATTACCCAAAGGAAATTGTTCTTGCTGTAATTCTAAATAAGTTTTAGTCATGTGATTAATTGTTGTTTTTAGGTTTTCCTCAATGCCTTTCACACACCCCCTCCCCCAAACTCAAAAGCCATAAATATGCCTTAATATTTTCTTGCTGTTTTTATCATTGTTCATCTCTTCATATCTTTGTTCTCTGCAGTTATTACTGATGCAGAATTAGATACTGTAAGAAAGCATGATCTGATTTATAAATTACACTTATACTGTAAGAATTTTCTAATTTTATGTATAGTAAATGCACTTTCTTAAGTTGTAATTTAGCTACCAGACTTTGCTGTTACTTTCTTCATTGGCTGCAATATACAGCCTGATGGTAAAGTCTCTGCTCCGCTGACAAATCAGAATAGGCACAGTATGGCAACCTGTTTTACTAGCCAGAGTTACGCTGTTTACGCCACACGTTCCTGTTGCACCACATATACATACCAGCACTGAAATATACCGAGCTGCAAAAGTTTACTTTTTCCGGTCGTGACTACAGAAAGTAGATTACCATTACTGGCTGTGTTTTTTTATAACTGTTTCATAAAGTGTCATGGGAAAAGTTTTGTAATTGGGAATTTTAGAAAAAATGTACATGTATATAGGTTACTTTGTGAACAGTGCTAACTGTGCGTAAATTCTGCAGACCACAAATAATTAAATAAAGTAGCTCAAAACAATGACAAATGCGCAGAGATCGTAGTTCATCAGAAGATTTAAGACGAAACAAATATTTGTGCCCGTAGTTCATTAGAAAGCTGAATGAACCATTTTAAAGCCCAGTGGGAACTGTGTGTACCACTTGCTTCAACAGTCAGTAAATGTGCATTTTGTATTAATGAGCTTTGAATGATTCTCAGTGTTAACAGGGTTATTTCATTAAACATCATTAATTAAACTCTTGTACTTTGTAATAGTGAAGTGTTTTCTTTGAGGTATGGACTGAATTATTATATATTATTTAGGGGAACTTCACCTTTAAGGGGTTAATTAAATCCCCAAAGATACGAGGCTCGTCCACAAAGTAAGTTTCCCTGGGGCCGTTTACAGAAACAAAATACAATTTCATGGAAATATTTATTGCAACAGATACAGCAAGTGTCCAGCTATTTTTCAACATATTCGCTACCGGAATTGAGACATTTGTCATACCGTGGGACCAACTTTTGAATACCTGTGTCGTAGAAGTCTGCCGCCTGGGATTGGAACCACTGTGTGACAACCATCTCCGCCTCTCTGTCATTCTCAAAACGCTGACGCTGACCGGACAGGAATTTCTTGAGGTGTAGGAAAAGATGAAAATCACTGGGAGCGAGGTCCGGGCTGTAGGATGAATGATTAAACACCTCCCAGCTGAACTACTGCAGGAGACTTGCTGTCCGTCGAGCAGTGTGCGGCCTAGCGTTATCACTGACCGCACTTCACAGTCGGCGGGAGCTGGAATAAGAACCTCCATCTTCAACAGCTGCAACGATGCTACTGTGAGAACGCGGGAAGTACCGTTAGTGCATGCGCCATGCTACGTCATTGCTCTATCACGTACGCACAGTCGCTTCGCGCAATATAAGGTTTGCTAGCTGTGGGACGAGTGGGAAACTTACTTTGTGGACGCACCTCGTAATATCTTTTAATGGGTAACAGTTCCATAGTCTTCACAACGTTTTGTTTGTAAATGTCATTTCCCTATTTGTTATATAATCTTTTGCGCTTGATACAGCATTGTTAGACAATGTAGGAAAGAAAAACAACAGACGCTTGCGTTGTGACTTGCTCCTAAAAGGTTCTGAATGTGTTAGCCAGTTGGCAGATGTGAATTTGTTATTTGCCATGTGTTACAGCTGAAAGACGGAGGCAACTGAAGCTGAGTTTTACACCTAGTAACTTTACGATTGGAGGCAGTGGAGGTACAGCTTCTTATCAATCTCTGACGTGAGTTGATTACGTATTGATCTGTAATTATAACCCCTTTTCTTATCATGATATAAATGAATGCTTTGTACATTAAGTGGGAAATGAAATATATCTGATAAAATATTGTAGAATTGTGAAATATTAGAATCTATGAATTGTAGATGAATGTGATTAATTTTTAATATTCTGAAGGATGGGTCGTTTTTGACCTTGGCACTAAGTAGGAGTGAGTGGTCAGCATCACATCCTGTCTGTATTTTACCCCTGGCTGAAAGACCTCTGGTGCCCATTAGGTAGGAGGCTGGGTAAGTCCCAGAGCTGGTCTGGATGCAAAGGTTACAAGAAAAATTTGTGACCCCTGCCAGGGATCAATCCCAGGTTGTCTGGTCTGTAGTCAAACACTATACCAATGGTTGAAAATCGGTGTGCCATGAGCTTTTGTCAGGTGTACTGCAAGGCTTTGAATAAAAGAATGATTATATGAAATTAAATATGTAAATTAGAACATAATTGTTGTTAATTGAGTACATTTTAGTACTAAATTAATGCTTAACAAGAAACTTGTGTTTGGAACTTGGAAGCTGAAATTGGTGACAGTGGTAGTAGCATTTCTTGTTGTTGGTGGTATTGCAACAGTGTTTATGAAGATATGTCACCCCACGCTTTGCCGCAGATTAATTTTTATGGGCTCCCTTTCTTGACTGAGTCTGCCAGGAACAATAAATTGCTACGTCTGTGTGTGCAAGATTTTGTGCCGCTGACTGATCTTTCTCAGCTCATTTAATGGTCTAATGCTTAGGTTAATATATCAATTTTAATTAGGCAGACAAAGCAGGTAGCTGAAGATTCTGTGACTTGTGGTGGTGTGGCTCTGTGGACATTATGGCTAACCACGAGTAGAATTTGGTGTTAATTTCCAATGTGTTTAAGATCCATGTTTATAATATTTTCTCATATGTGCCTAGGCGTCACAACTGGTGTCTTTCCGTCAGATATCCTTTTGTATTTCCTATGCCTGTCATGCATGCTACATGTTGATTTACAGAAATAATCCCATTGGCCTTACTTTTGTATTTCAGGTGTAGGCAATTACAACCTTCCTCTAACTCAACTCATGACGAGCAGCTCAACTCAAGCCCGGTTCGGATGAAGACAGTGTGTCCACCTCGCATCCGCCCGTTTAATCCTGATTCTGTACCTGACAAATCACGGTGTGTACTTTGTTTGACTGTGCCCATTAGGAGTGTGCTCTCGTTCATGATTTATTTTATTTAATTTTTTTACGTTACAGAGACAGGTTACGAATGTGCCAGAGCATGCAGTCTACAGGCAAGTTGCAAGTGTCGCCAGAATCGGTAAGTCGATCAACGTGTGGCATATCCGCGTAAAATACACTATGTTACAACTGAAAATAAATGGGGTCATGTTATCCCACTCAGTAAGGAACAGTTTGTAGGTTGGATGAATGCATCGTAATTGTTTGTAAATATTTATGGAATAAAGTTGTGGTAGTTAGTAATGGAAAGTGGTTGCTATTCATAGGTAGACTGAGATATGGGGTAAGGTGATTAAAATGAAATAAATGTGGATGTTCTTTAATTTATTATATTACTAATTGATATTCTGTATAGATTTATGACTTCACATCAGATGACCTCCAAGACTTGGGTGAAATAGGAAGAGGAGCATTTGGAACTGTTAACAAGATGGTACATAGGCGGAGTAATACTGTTATGGCTGTTAAGGTAAGGATGGAACTTTGCTAATTTTTGTGTCACTAATAAGTCACTATTAAGGGCCTATCCTGTGAACCAGCCAACGAATGTCATAGGACAGAATGCATAAAGTGTTGTAAATTTCTTTACAGAGGATTCGGTCAACAGTTGATGAGAAAGAACAGAAACAGCTGTTAATGGACTTGGAAGTTGTTATGAAATCAAATGAATGTCCTTGTATTGTCCAGTTTTATGGTGCCCTCTTCAAGGAGGTATGTTAATGTAATCATCCCGTTTAACATATGTTGCATATTTCATAAAGGAACTAAATATATGAGGTGTGACAATTAAAGCTCCTAAAAATTACCCTGTAAAAGCTGTATTTATTTAATTACATACACTACAGGTTGCTGTTACCCTCAGAGTAGTCTCCTTACACACCATTACAGTTAGTAAATTGGTGTTTCCACTGCTTGAAACATTTCTTGAACTCCTCTTCTTGAATGCCGTTTGCATGCTCCTGAATGTTGACAATGTCTGAAAATTTATGGCCCTTCAAAGTGGTTTTCGGTCTTTTTATATTTGCCCAAATATAGCCCATTTTTCTGTAGTCTGTCTTTGTTTTATCAGGTGTCCATATTGCTTCCAAGCATGTGCAGGGTTGGTGCACCGTGACTTTTCCCACGCACTTCCCAAAATGCTGCTCAAACTGATTGTGGCATTTCTCCTTTGATTCTGATAACCTCTGCGGATGATTTTTGTTGGCATGCAGGTTATTCTTCCAGGTTTTCCTCACTGACTAATACGGCTCTCCCTTATTAACTGCCCTTACCTTTTTTTGGTGTGTAATGTGACACTTGACATTATTGCCAAATATTCTAATATTGTAGTAAGATGGCTGTCATCTGAGACAATGTAACATGTAGTCTGGTATATGTTAACGAAGTAAACTTCTGCCATCTAGGATTTCACATTTCAATGCATTTTATTTTGACTGTATTGGGGATTAAAATTTGGTGTGAATTTTGTAAAATCTGTATTTTTTTGTGGATGTTTTGTCCCTTTAATAGTGATTATTTGTTCCTTTTTTTGTACAGGGAGACTGTTGGATATGTATGGAGCTCATGGATACATCCTTAGATAAATTTTATAAGTTTATCTATGAGAAATTACAAGAGAGGATACCTGAAAGTATATTAGGAAAGATTACAGTAGCCGTAAGTAAATTAAATATATTAAATGGCACTTGAACTGTTGTGGAAATGATACATGTTACTTATATAGCTTAATAAAGCGAGGACTCGCAAGGGCATTATTATAGTCATATCTTCGACGGTGGCTTATAGAATTCAGATGTGTTTGTTTTCCATTAACACTGTAATGCATGTATTCTTTTACAGACGCATTTGTCATAGCATGCTGTCGTCAGTGTCGCATTATGCTTTATCATGACATGTTTTGTCATTGTCAATATAATTACAACTTTTGCGGTTTATATTATATTAATAATATATAGGAACATTAAAATTATATCAAAAAGTGTGCTATTACTGTATTTATTCAAATACCATATGCCCTTTTATTCATTATTTGCTAAAAAAAATATTGAATGCCTTCATATTCAACGATTTGAATTGAGTAGCACAGCGCTACAGAAAGGAATGTACAAGATACACCATTAGCCTTTGGCTACATCAATGATGCAAGCTGTGACTGTAGGTTTGAAAGAATTGATGTGCTACTGTCGATTAATGATAAATGTCTTTCTTTCGATGTACAAATTACTGAAAACGCATGAAAATATGGCAGCTGCACCAGAACAATACACACTACGGAACATACCCACTGAAAGTGAAAGTTCATTGTTTTACAATGCTTTGCTGAAATGAATACTGAAGAAGTCGGTGAATTGGTTCATGTGATGAACCACTGGACTGCCACGCATGTCTGTTAATCCAGAGGTGCTTTTTTTTCTGAATGTAGTCCTGTGCAGATTATTGCACATGGACACTGTAAGTGGTTGCTAGTAAAGCTGAGTTGTTTGGAAGTTTTCACCACTGCACCGGAAGCAACGATTCACGTAATGCTGAGGCAGAAAAAGTTGACTCGTATTTTCATACATAATGAGTTCACATGATACTTGTTAATAAATTGTGACAGTTTGACATTAATGTTTAAGCCAGATTTTATATTTTGATTTTGGGAAATTTAAATATTTGGTTTATTATATTTCTTCCGATTTATTCGACAAGCTTTCACTGTGCTTTGCTAGGATCATTGTTTTTACATTGTGAGTGCTACTGATAGATGTAATTTTTTTGGGTTATGTTGTAGTAATGTGAGCTGTCGAAGGTGTGAATTTACTTTGTTAATCTGTATGATGTGATAACACATTGGTATACATGGCAATTTAGTGTTTCAATTGCTTGCAGACTGTGAAGGCACTGAACTACTTGAAGGAAGAACTGAAGATCATTCACCGAGATGTGAAACCAAGCAACATTCTGTTGGACAAACGAGGCAACATCAAGCTGTGTGACTTTGGTATCTCTGGCCAGCTAGTGGATAGCATAGCTCGCACTCGCGATGCTGGCTGCCGTCCATATATGGCTGTAAGTAACTTCTGAAATGAAGATTTGAAAATCGGTAGGATGTAATACGATTGTCATATTGTTTTTATTGCTGTCAGTGGAACTGAAATGAAGGATATGGTAATGATGTTGTTTTGGGTTTTTGCCCCATGTAGACTTGTTGGTAGATACCAGCATTTTCGAGAAACAGGGCTTGAACTTGGCACCGTGGGATTTGACACTAAATGTGAAATTTAATTTATAACTACAGATTTCCCCCCTAAAAATTCCTTTTTGCAGAAAATTGTCCTAATACATCAAGAATTTAAAGTAATAATTATTTTACAAGGTTATATGAAGTGCATAAAAAAATTGCTGTGAAATTATCCCCTAATATATAGAGACTTTGTGCACAAAAGTGCAATAAGTAATGTCTTTGGGATTTAGAGCAGTTCTCACTGAACAAAAATGGTATGAGATTTCTAGCATGGCTTGCCCTTATATGTGTAAAGAAGAAATCAATGAAAATTGATGAGATTTTGAAACTTTTCTTGAAAGAATTGTAGCCATTTATCACACATGAGTTAGGTATTTTGTGATAGTTTGTCTCTGCATCTTGCATGTTGTTCCGACTGTTTCAGCCTGAGAGGATAGACCCACAGCGAGCACGTGGCTATGATGTTCGCTCTGATGTGTGGTCTCTGGGGATCACCCTTATGGAAGTGGCAACAGGACACTTTCCGTACCCAAAGTGGAATTCGGTATTTGAGCAGCTGTTTCAGGTCGTGCAGGGAGATCCTCCACGACTTTCTCCAAATGAAAATGGAAACCATTTCAGTACTGAATTTGTTAACTTTGTGAATACTTGGTGAGTTTTTTTCAATACTGATTTATTTCAGTTCTCTGTTGTCTGCATGTCATGCCTACTTTCTCAGGTTAGCGACCAAGAGTGGAAAACACGTTGGTATCTGGGCAGAGACATCTAATTCTCCGTAATCTTTATTGTCAGTGTCTACAAGTGAACTTTCTTGGTAAGGCAGAACCATGTTGATTGTGTTCTGGTATTCCACGAGCTTGTCTGTTGGCATTGCATCATGGCTTATGTTTGGTCCAGCTGGCCATGTGCTGGAAGCCATGTAATATGGGAGTTTTTCTCCCCTATCCCTGTAGAATAAATGTTAATGTGTGATTAGTTGAAAATACTAAATATATTTAAATTTATTGTAACAAGGAATAAATCACGAATTATTTTGATGGAACAATTAAAAATGAATATATTCATATTTATGACTTATTCTTATGAAGAAGAAAAAATGGAGATCAAATTAATGGCATTTCAAGATTGCGAATGTTGTATTTGTGATTCAGCAGTTTTGTGTTCATGTAGGAAAATACATTGCTTGTCAGCTCTGTTGGAATTTGGACATAAATGCAATTAGAAGTTGTCTGTTGTGGTGCTATTAGTCTGGTAGGAGTTAATGTTTCAGAAGTCCTTGCTGCCTCTTTCATCAAGGTGATTAATCAGTGTAGTTTCTATACATATACAGTGATTTTTTATTTTAAAAATCAAAGTGTGATTTTGCATTTATTTTTTGCTATGGGGTATTGTAAAACAAATGATAAGTTTCAGGCAGAACTCGAGCCTAATTTGTTTCTCAGACTTCACATCATACAAATAAGTTGTTGTTAAACGTTCTTTGCACAAAGTGCATAGGAAGAATGCATTGTGGGTTGGTTGTGTTTATCTGTCCAGTTGATTCAACTCAAGAACCACTGGGTGGTTTTGGATGAAATTTGATGTGGAGGTCGTGCTATTCTGCACGACCTCAGATCATACTTTTGAATGTTACTACGAGCAGTGATGACAAAATGACAGATGATGCATTGAGGTGTTGCAATCTAGTGGCCAAAGTGGGAACTATTATACAAAACAGATATAATGCCTCTAAATGCTCGTTGCAAAGAACACTTGAGGATATTATGTGTATTCAAGTATGGACTGTACTTTCTCAGCTTGTTACTAGGGGCTGTACCCCTGTGGGGGCACCTCTGCTTCTTCCCTTCTGTTCTTTCTGTCTCTCCATGCCTGCATCTTGTCCTTTTATTTTTGCTTATTTTTGAATTAAAGGATGAAATAATGAGGGAAATGAACAGAAAATAGGAAGATAGCTGTCTGTCGTCTGGTAGAAGTTTACCAGCATTTCTGAGTTGCTGCTATTTCCATCAGCAGGGCACCCTGGTGATGGAGGCAACAAGCACCTCTGGAAAATCTAAACCTGCCAGAATACTTGGCACAACAACCCAAAAGACCGCCATCTTCATACTTGTTGCTGTGAGAGCCTCAAATCTCTTGAACAGAAAATATGTTTCAAGAAGAGTTAATGCATTGGCTTATTACGTCAGCATTGGTCATTGGAAGCTGTCTGAACAAATTTAAGCTTACCTCTTCAGAACTTCTAGGTCTGGAAACCTTTTCTAATCAGTTGTCTACTCTTTCATACCATGACGCTGCTAGCATGAATATAATAAAAGTAAAATATTTACCAACAACCTTTAACTTGTATGTCCGTTATGGTAAAGCAGATGTACTTTTTAATATAACTGGCATTTGTGAAAGTTTGTTGATCCCTGTTTAACTTATTGTATTCTTTCCTGGAATCCCAGTTCCCATTGGATAATATTGTTGTACCCCAGAACCAGTGTGAACAATAATCTGTCTTCCAGGATGTGTAATAATATGGACTTTAAATTAGGCAAAGTATTATCCAGTTGTAAAGTTAATGAATTTCTGCTTCAGTTTATCTTTTGGGTTGTTGATTTGTGTTTTGAGTTAATTGTTATGATGTTGTAGCCTGATCAAGGAGGAAACGCAAAGACCCAAGTACAACAAACTTCTTGAAGACAGATTCATTCGTTCAAGTGATGAGGCGAACGTGGATGTGGCGCAGTACGTCAGTGATGTCCTGGACCTGATGGCCAATAATGGAGCTACGGCATTCACCATGAACCAACCTTGATTATGCTTGTCTAATGTTGTTAACGTTGAGGTTTGGCGGATTCATTACCTACAGCCCGACTTGTTTCCCATCCACGCAGAACAGGTCAGAACATCCTTAAGGGTGGCCGTGTACTATGAAACTTTTACTGTCCTCTGCGTATTTCGATTGTTCAGTATAGTGGGAGTGTCACCTTTCACTTTAGTTGTATAGAAATGTTTTGTTTATGAAGTTAACCAAAGCATTTCCGTGATGAGTGTGGTGATATGAGGGCACTAGTCAGCACAGACGATCAGCATGCAGTACTCTGTACATTTCCTCTCCATTGCTTTTCTTGACTGATAACTGTAGAATTCATTGGTTTTTTTCCATTGACTTATTGCAGTGGGGGAAAGTGGTAAATTCTGAATATGTTATGACTGGGGTTTCTATGTCATTTGATTTATCAGTCATTTCAGTAGCAGATGCAGGATATGCCTTAAAATAGACTGTATCGCCATAGCAACAGTTTGACATTTGCCTGTCGACTGTCATCAATCCAGTTACTTCATAGAAATGTATTATGCTGTTATTGAAAATCAAATTACAAGTTTTCCATTTTTTTTTTGTGTATATAATAAATTGAAGGAACACAACATGTTTTAGGTTATAAGTAACTATCCAATATGTTTGAGCTATAACTTGATACGATAGAATATGGCGAGCCCCTTTGCCCTTGAAACTTCATTAGTATTACTGCAAATGAGTTGCAGTATTTGAGGTCATTATGTTGTCACGTGGGTTGTTGCACGATGTAGCCTTCTGGTCATATTCCAACATTTGAGAGGCAGAGAAGACTACGAAGTGCAGCAAACTGGAAGACAACTAACTGAAGAATTATCAGCTGGTTTTTCTGCAAAAATCATGTAGTGCTGTACATACTGATTATACATAAGACCTAGGAAAATATCCACAAGTCCACAGTTATCAGTAATTAAACTACTCCTTTTTGACTGAAAATGTAGGATTATGTTTTTCATGACGAATTCTATGAGCTTTGAACATAAATTTTTAAAGTCAAATATGTATGAAGAATTGAATATTAATAGTGCAATTTGTCTTTGTCCCTGGCTCTATTATGTGGTGATCATGTTTTTAATCATTATTACATTGTGTTGGGGCAGAGCACATAAGGGAACACATTAATATTGTGTATCCTGGAATCCTTCCAAATATTGCACTGAAACTAGAGGTAAAAATACTAGTTACCTTAAATGTATGTAAAATTTTAGTACGTTTTCAAAGGAGCAGGAAATATACTAATTATTGAATACAACATAAACTATACTCTTATGTAAATTCTCATTAGTGGCACTGTAGATGATTTGAGATGGAAAGCTTAGTTCAGTGAATGTTTGGTTGATTTGTAATGAGCGTGAGACATACAGCGATGTCTCATTTTGTTTATAGGTTGCATTGGCATTGCTTGATTTCCTAATTTCTTCTGCTGTTGATGTATGTTTCTATAGCTAATAGAATCATTGGCTACAGTGGGTTCTGTTAATTGAAATCTTACTCATTTGAATAGTTTGAAATTGATACAGTATGTCTTCAAAAGTTTTGTCACCTTTTGTATGTCGGTAGGAAGATTATTACCATCGAGTATCAGAATTGTGACCTCTTTGCACGTTCCTGTTACATGGACTGGATGATTGGGTTTCCATTCCTTGCAGGGAATCATCACATCCAGAAAGAATATTCACTTTTCCCACGAGAAAGCAACCAATGCACTGACCACTCACCTCCGTTTTGTGCCAAAGTCTAGAATGCACGACCTTCATCTCCAAATCAGAGTTTGTATGGATATTTTAAATGTGAAAATGTATTGATATGCATGTTGCACTGACCTTGTATCAAATTATTTACACAAATTAGGAAATGTATGCATAGCAAAACAGTGGCACATTCAACAGAATTTGACCTTTGATTTTTGTGAAGGCTCTGTTGACCCGAGAGTTCTCTGGGGTCATTGACTTATGCATGGGAGGGGTGCCTGTTTCAGTGATGTTATCATCATGGAAGATATCCCCATTTGTGGGACTGGCTGGTGATTCCCCAGGTAACCATGGTTACCAAGATAGTTTTGGAATTCCACCTCCCCACTTTCTTCTGTATGTGGAAACACATGTAGGGCTTATGTAAAGTGCCCATTATTGTTGTCCATTTTAACCAGAATTGGTAATGTGTTGACAAATGTTCAGTAAAACTTCAAATATAAAGTTATATGAAAATCTTTTAAGCCATTCCAGAGTTATTATGTGTGGGCAGAGGGGAGGACAGGGTGAAGATAATTGACACATTTTTAAACTTTTAGTTGCAAGTGCTCATAAAAGTATAATTGTATTTATAAAATTTATTTAATTTACATTTCAGCATCGACAACCAAAATAGTAATTTGCTTTTGCATGAGAATGTCAATCTAGAGTCACATGATATATCTAGATATGTGTGAAAATTTTTCACAATTTTTTTGGTTTCATCATGGGAGCACTTTTGTCTCCATGAAAATTACAAATGTACATTTACCACCGTAGGATTTGTGGTGCCGAAGTATTTAATCATAATAATTTTGCAGGGATGCAGATTTGAAGACCTCTGTTCTCAGTGCCATTCTGCACTTCAATGTTTCATCTCCCTGGAAATCCAATTTATCTCCATATTTACAATTTTACTGCTGTTTTTCATAACCTTTCACCTTCTGTTCTCATTATACATCCAAATTGCATTTATTTGTTGTTTAATACTACCAATATTTCCTTGTTGAATGTGCAGAGAGGATCATTCTTTTACTTGCAGCCTATTCATAGACACTGGACATTGGGCAACTTCTCTCAGATCCGATAGTAACATGCTGGTAAATAATCTATTCACACTTGAAAAATATTTTCAATAAAACCATATAACCTGATATTGCAGTTGCTGCTGAAAGCAGTGTCCACAATCATCCAAGTACGTTTCACATTAATGTAAGAAATTCTGTGAACATCTTTTGTCCTCTCTCTGTGATGAACAGAATAACATTCTGGATCTTGATCTCCAAGCACATGGATTGTTTCTGTAGACATTTTCTTTCAAGTTATTGCACAGATGAAAATGACACACATTTAGATTCAGGGAACATTATGACCATGGTCCTCTGCTGATCATTTGAAAAACAGTATGCAGAAAGGTTGCTTTAAAGACATCAATTTCTAGTAAGAATCAACAAAGCGTCTTATTTTGGACTCTATTCAAGTCTTGTTTCGATTTTTTTAAGAGTTTCTGGTGTCATCACAACTTTTCGTTGGTGTTTGTTTCTATGAACAGTGGAGTTGGTTTCAGGCCACTTTTTCTACAACGGCAGATTGTTTTATTAGCACGAGTTACCACGTGTGGCTCACCAACTGACATAGTGACTTCTTGTAAGTATGGGTATCTTTTTCTCTTAACAGAATAAAGCTCCTTGTGCCAATTGTAATTTTTGTCGTGTACTAAAAGAAATAATTGGATTCTAATTCACTCTCTGTGTAATTTGCAGCTAAAACAGTCTGGGCATTGAATTGTCGCGTATTTAAGACCAGCATTCAAAGGACTGGCTTATTCATATTGTAGTGATACTATGATCATAGTAGCTTGATTAGTCAAGTTTGGAAACTAGAAACTTACAAGTAAATGCTGTAATGTCTTCAACCATAGATTTAAGCCAGTAAAATACAGCCATCTTCACCAGAGAGATGGAAAATTAATGCCATTGCAGTTTGTAACCATAACCTATATTAGGGCTTTAAGAAACTCCTAATTGTGATATGAAAACTCTCTCAGGCGAAAGGAAATAAATTGTATTGTTTCACTGAAAATGTATTCCGGAATGGAACTTGGTGTTTCTGGATTGGGTTTAAGGATGCCAGTTGAGTATAACATGAACACAGCTTGTTTTATTTTCTCTCCACATATTCTAGCTTTTCTTGATGTTCTGGGTTAACTATAGCAGCGGTTGGATACTGCGGTCCCTTGTTTTCATCACATAGTTCAGCATTGCACTGAATGATATAGATTCTGCGCATGTTGGTGTTCAGAACTGATGTGGCTCTCTGTCTGTACTGAAGGGTTATTGAAACATTACCATTTTGGAACATTTTGTAATAATAACACATTTTAAAAAGGTTGAAGTCATGTGTGACGTTACGGAGTTATGTGGCCATCTTAATCATGGACGGGCCTTACAGATGAATGTGTGTTGGTTGATACTTCTCTACATTCCTGAAAGCAAACAGCCTGTGGACATAATTGTACTGTTTCTGCTTGATCTTATTTCAGTGCTACATTTGAAGACAGGATAGATCCTTGCAAATGTAGTGGTGGCATTTGTTGTAATAAGTTATATTTCCTAGACCTTCAGCACATTCACTGTTACCAACAACAGTACACGTCCCTAGCATCATTGATAGTTCGCATTACCAGAACTAGTTATCAAAACATTAAATAGTTTCTCCTTTAAATATCCTTCGGTGGCCACACAACATTCAGAGATCATTTTACTGGCTCTGGGAAGTTCAAATTGTATTTTTGTTATATACTGTTTTTTTTAATAATTTACTCATGGTTATTTTTTGTTGTGAAATTAATGAACTAAATAGCTCCGTGAATTTCCTTCATTCCATTCTAACATGTGAAAGATGACATCAGTAAAAAAATTTTATCTGAAAATCTTAAAATTGCAAATTTAATGTCAGATTTGAATTGAGAAAGAAATTGAGCGGGAAAAATGGGAAAACATTGTATTTGTCATTCTCTGTCATTGATACATGTCATTTGATATGTGGTGTGGATTTTCAGCAATGAAAATTCAGTAGACGAGATGCTGTGATGAGCATGGTGTGAATTTTGAGCTTGTAAATGCCCAAATAGTTTATATAAAAATGTATCTTTGTTACCATTTAACCCTGTACAGAGCCTACCCAGTGTTTCGGATAAAACATCTCACTTTATGGATTGGTCATGCAGACTGTGATGGTTTTCATGATGGGCTATAATTATGAATCCTTGCATTTTTTATCTTAAAAAGTTTGGTATAAGTGTGAATGAATTTAGAAATGAGATGTGGTGTATTTGACAGAAGTGTTTTGTTTCTCAGTCAAAAAACCTTGCCTTGTTCTGTTTAGCAATGGCTGCTTGGTCCACAAAATTTAAACTGCAATTTGAATATCTGGCAGTGAATGTGTTAGAATATAAAAATATTAAATATTTTCTTATATTGTGACATTATGCCGAGATATTTTCTGAAAGGCTGCTTTTTGCCTGTTCTTTTTGATCTCCTGATATCATTCCATTAGATTTGAGATGTGGAGTATGTGATAGGATGTTTTATAATGAGTGAACATTTCATGGAGTGCAAAATATACTCTGTGCCAATGTGTCCATTTTGTTTGTCAAGATGGCGTGTCATAACATCAGAGAATCCATAGTTCCACTGTGTCTGAGAGTAGCTTCATGTCTAGGAACCCAAGACACTATTTGGTAAATTTTATGAACATTTTTAATAATTTGAGGCTAGTTTAAGATTAAATATTATTTTTAATGAATATGGCTGTCTGCGTTGTAGCACCATGTAGTCAGATAGAACTTTGCCAGTGTTTCAGAGGTCCTTGCTGCCTCCATCATCAGTGATGTTGGAGGCATGGTGCTACAACCCAGAAGACGGCCATCTTCATGCTTATCACTGTGAGAACCTCAAATCCTACTTGTTATTTTTAAATACTGTATTCAGATAAACTTTACATTTTACTTTACATATTGGTTGTGCATGGTGATGTGTGAATATCAAAATTGTTTAACCCATTTATGCCCAGTGGTAACTGTGTGTACTGACTGCTTTAACAGTCAGTAACTCTACATTTTGTATTCATGAGTTTCATATGATTCTCATTGTAAATGGGATTATTTCCTTAAACAGCATTAGTAAGTTGATCTTTGTAATGCAGTAGGGTTATGTTTTGTCTGAAGTATGGACTGAATTCTTAAATATTATTCGGAAGAGTGTTGGCTTTAAAGGATTGATTCAAGCAGAAACCTTGCTTAAAATATTTCTTCAAAGTTTATTTGTACTTTTATCTCTTAAATCTGTGAAAGTGTTCTGTCACCACTGTAAGCTTTTTAGCCGTTTTGTCTAAATTGGCTCTACACTTGAATATAAATGTAGCTACCATAAAATGTATATCTTATTGGGTTCTGCAAATTTAATCTGAAACATTTCTTATGTGGTGAATTCTTAAAAATTAATTCATACAGCCAACTAAAATGGCAGGTTTGAATGCATCATTCTTGTTTCTGCATATTGAAATAAGGAGTCTCAAGAAGATGTGATATTTTTTTAGTTGTTCAAATTGACCAGTATGGAACAGAGTATAATATTTTCCTTCCAAGTCCTGTGTCATATCATCAAATAAGCGGACCTCAAGGGGTTCAGTGCAACATGATATTTTGTGGCACTCTATCTACTAAATCTGGTTTTTCATGGGTTCTCTTATGCAGTAATTATATTCTAGTTTTGCCCAGTTTCTGCGTGCTATTTGTTCTACCGGTGATCCTTATCTTCTGCACCAGCGTCGTACTTTAAAGATTATTTTGTCTTGAAGCAGTCCTGTGTCGTCTGTATCAGATACTTCAAGTGCATTGCTGTTACACAGAGTTGGTATGTTAAAAGGAACCTTAGTTTTAGGGGTCTCATTGATATGAGTAAATTGTACAGCATTATTTATTTTTCTACTGTGAATTTGCTCTGTTTATGTAATTTTTCTGTCCTTGGTGTTTTGTTTTAGTGTGTGGTTCCCTCAGTATTCGTCATGGTTAAAATAAAATTGTGCTCACGAAAGAGTTTGGGAAACACTGTTCTAAAATGTTTATAAAACAGGTAGACAGAAAGCTACTCAGAGTATTAAGAGATTAAGTTTCTGATGCCATCTGGAATCCACTGAAATAATTTGTTGGCAAAAGTCTTGAATATATTCTTGTGGGCAGTACCATGTTTCTGCATCGTGCACTGTATTGTATTCCAGTGGGTTGACAGAAAATCCTCTGCCACTCAGATTAAATAAGGATACCAAAGCTTACTGTAAACTACAGCCATAGAGTTCAGTGTTTGGTTAATTATGTCAGTATTTCAATAAAGCATTTGTCATTGGCTAGTACTCTTGCTTCATATTCAGGAGGTTCCTTTTTTTCAGTCTTTGGAGATTACATAACCTCACTAAGCTCTTTTTGGTTTTCTTCACTCTTATCCACCAACATTTATCTTTTACTTCAAAGTACAGAATTATTCCCTGTAACATCTCAATTTAGAAATTCAGATCATCCTCTTCCTTACTTGATGATATAAAACATTTTCAATTCACACAGCTGTTATTAGATAAAGAGATATAACAATTCAGGCAGCCCTTTCTTACTGCTTGTTCTGCTCTAACACTTTTCTGAACTTCCCCCCTAGATTCCACTCTGTTTAAGTGAATTTAATTGTAGTACTTCCAGGAATCCTACAACTTGCATCAGCAGACCAATTTTTTTGTATTTGTAGGTTATGTTTTATTGTTGTGCAGCCCTTGGAAACCATTACATGCATATAAATTTTTGATTTTGTTGTTTTGTGCATTCTGCATTTAAAATGTAATGTAAGCCATTAATTTGCATTTGGATTTTAAAATAAGTAATAGTATTGATGGGAAGTCATATTTATTTTCATTAAGTCTTGTTAGAAAATGTATAAATGCTTAATGGAAGTATGTAGGGTGCTTGGTTCATTAAAAGTGCAGCCAGTCATATAAGGATGAGAATGTTAAATGTTGAATGCTTTAAGAAAACCTTTTAAAAATTTTTACTTCCTCTGAATTTATATTTGTATAATTTTTAGTACTTTAGACAGTGGATTTCTTGGAATTGTGCCATATTATATCTATTAAAGATGACTTTGTGCTGTTTTGGAGATGAGTTAAAGTAACTTCAAAATGGCTGCCAGATTAGAATAACTTGCATCAGAGCTGTTGTGAATATTTTTCACTGTAGATATCAGAGTAGAACCACCTTGGAATAGAATTTCTTTTGCACAGTAAATCAAGTAAGATTTATTTCACTTAATTCAGGAATTGTGACCTGATATAACCTTGACCATGCAATTATTCCTGCTCATTTAGAGTTTTGATTTCAAGGCAGATGCATAAGATACGTAACTGCTTAATTGCTCATGCATCGTGGCACATGGGGCATTGGAATTTTGTACTATATAATAGGGTGTCCACAGAAGAAAATATTTGGTTTAATGCACTAGGAAAGTATGTTAAAATACAGTAAAAATGTGAAACAGACATTTTATTTGGGATTTGTTTCTAAGCTCAGTAATGTATGTCACAAAGACAACAAAGTTAGGCATATAAATGTTGTTTAATCCCGTTAGATGTGGAAAATGTACACACCCCACTGAATTTTTCAGTGTCTGGTACTGGAAAGAAGCATTTACTGGTAATTCCAAATGGTTTTACATGTAAGATTTGAGGTTTTCACAGCGGTGAGTATGAAGATTTCTGTCTTCTGGGTTGTTGCGCTGTGTAGTCTGGTCGATGTTAACCAAAGTTTCAGAGGTCATACTGTCTCCGTCATCAGAGTATGAAGATTTCTGTCTTCTGGGTTGTTGCGCTGTGTAGTCTGGTCGATGTTTACCAACGTTTCAGAGGTCATACTGCCTCTGTCATCAGGGCGATGAAGATTTCTGTCTTGTGGGTTGTTGCGCTGTGTAGTCTGGTCGATGTTAACCAACGTTTCAGAGGTCATACTGCCTCCATCATCAGGGCGATATTCATGACCTCTGAAACATTGGTTAACATCGACCAGACTACACAGCGCAACAACCCAGAAGACAGAAATCTTTAGGGTTTTACACAATTTCTGGTTGAAAATAAATATTATTTCCATTTAATGGAACTATTTAGTGCTGAGGGATGTGTCCAGTATGCAACGTTTCTCGTGTGTCAGATATATTCACACACTCGTACCAGCCTCGGAGATACATGTTAAATTATTTACTGACGTGAATTAAATTTGTAGTAGAGAACGTGGTTAAGATACGTAGGTTGCAATGTGTAGGCCAAAATAAACTTAAAACCAAGAATGGGGGTTTATGTCAAAGATAGATTTACTTGGCAAGGGATGTGGAAGGATGATAATGAATATAGCCCATCCTAGTAGCTGACACAGAATTAAACAATTATATTCTTAAAAAATTGATATTACAGACATTGGGAATAAATTATCTCACTTTCAATCAAAATTAAACTGAAATGGCTGTCTTCTGGGTTGCAGCCCCATATAGTCTGCTGGAAGAGTACTGTTTCACAGGTCTTTCCTGCCTCCTTCATCAATGATGTCGGAGGCACGGTGCTACGACCCAGAAGAGAACCAGCCAACTTTGTACTCGGTGTTTAGCAAGGCTTCAAGTGAGGACTCGAGTTGACCCTTCCTCTCACTTTCAGTTGATGCCCGCAGTATAGCCGACCACCTGGAAAGAAAAGTAATTTGGCAAACAAATTGTTTTAAATGGGGATTCATATTTGTTGATATATATATGGATTGGTTATGTTTTCGGGAATCACAATTTCATCCTGTTTCAAAATGCAGGGTATGTTTCGATATTACCGGAACGTTAAATTTTATACGCAGTTTTTATAACAGATAAATTCAAATGTTTCAAGTTATGAAGCTCAAAAACCTAGAAGTTGTTACTTGTTCTTCATACAGCCCATTCAAAACCATGTAGTCTTTTGTGGACGCGCTATATTTCGTGGTTATGTCATCTCTTTATGTCTTGACTAGAGAATAATGTGAATTCTTCTCAGATTATCCCATGAATTGCTGTTGTAACCTCCTTTATAATCTTGTAAAACAAGTCAGAAACACCAACAGGAAAATATTAAAACTTGTGTTCAAGAGCTATTTACTTTTAAACAGCAATGGTGGAATGGACCATTTTGTTTTGTATAAAAGATCACCTAATGTAAGTTTATGTAAATATTTTATTGTGTACAATTGTTATCTTATTTTCTTTAATTTCTTCGTTTGTTTTTTGGTACAGATAAATTTAGTCATGGCATGATAAATTGATTGTGAGTCCAGTGGAGAAAAACAATTAAATATATAGACAATTAGATATATCTTACTGAGTTTCTGAGTAAATACTTTCTTAATCCTCATATACTACTGAGCAGATTACTGTAGTATCACTGTAGACTTACTAGTGAAACTTTAATGATAATCGATTTAGCGATTCTCATGACAGGCAGACATGGCTAAGCTATTAGGCACATTTTTGCTATTTTATAGGCCCTAGCAGTTACATTTTTTTTACGTGGTCCAGGAGGGGTATGTCTGGACACCCATAATAAAAGTTTAATTGTTGTTGGGTTTTTATTTTCAACTAATATTCCTGTAACAATCTTGAGAGGGCAGTGTCTTTGTAAAAGGATGGATTACCCAACATTCCACTCAACGTCAGGATTTTGGTGTTTTACATTCCGTGGCGAGATCTCTTGTGTCTTGATATTTCACAACATTTACCTCGAATCACATTGTTGCAACAGTGACCTTTGGTACTTTGTTATTCCTTTCGAGGAAGATAATCGAAGTCCACAATCCCTTTCAGTCGTGTTTATGAATGAAGCAACCTCTGACGTCACAGTAGATGACTTCGCATAAAGAACACCTTTTGAATTTAATCGTTGTACTGAATATAGTGCACCGTTTATTTTTTGTTTTAAATAGACCACAGCCATTTACAAATTCTCTGTGCATAATCATCTTTTGGTCTAACTGCGCGTTAAACAATTTATAAAGTAAATACAGGATTCTTGATAATTTAATAAATCAGAAGATAGTAGAAACGGAAAGAAACAGCATGAGTCCTATATATTTCGTTGCTAGGTGAGTGATACATTATCAGCCACATTCCTTATCTCTTCCAGTGGCAGCTTGTGTGCTGTTTATCTGTAGTACGAGCTCTGGCAAAAGTCTGGAATTGTCATCTCCAATAACACTTTAAAAACAGTATCGATTATATAGGATCGAATGAGATACAACATGGTCGTTATGAGTCGCGATTAATATCGAATGAAGCAGCGTCTGCCTTGAAAGTAGACAGAAACATGAAGTACAGGTTAACTTATACACCTGTAGGGATTCGAATCTGGAATAAGAAAATATTAATAAGTGATACAAGCCTACCACAGCACAGTTCGTGAGAGTTCGTATAGCTCTGACAGTGAAATAATAACTAATCGATTACACTCGCATCATCTTAAAGCATCTGTACGAACTGAAATAATCAAGAATTTTCCTCGACTTTTATGGAATCACAAAATGGAATAACATTGGTCCCAAGAACCCAGTATTGGTCCATGTTTCTGAGTCGTATAAATCACACGCCTTCTCTTTAAGATCAATTTTATTTTCGCTAATTCATTTACTGACGCTTAATAACCAACTCCGTGGAACAGAGTCCATTTTGTGAAGCCCAGTGAAACATTTCGCAACATGTTGCTTTCCTTAATGGTGAAGACTAGTTATCGCCCGCCACCCAAAATCCAAGATGGGAGGACCGCGCCTTGTGAGCTGATCGCCCTCAGCGTCTTATTCAATATTCGCACCCACCTTCCACATTTGGAGACCGACTTAACAAGGTAATATATAATGCATATTTAATTTAGAATGATACAAACAGAAGGGAAATTAATAAAGACGGACGTCGGAGAAGAATTGTCATTAAATGTAGACTTAGCGAAGATGTCTGTCCTGGTATCTTTCGCCGTGCTGTTTGGTGGAAATTTTTCCTATTTTCCCACAGGTGCTCGCTGTCAACATCATCAGGGGCATCGGCCCGCGTTACCACGTCCACTGAAATCACATTTGGTTCCATACGACGTTCGTGTACGTCAGATGCTGTACGCTCTGCTGACGTCAAGCTCTCCTGACTGAAGGTAAACGTGCTGATTCCTTTGTTCGTCACAAATTACCATTTTACATGGCATTTCCCCATCAATATTTATAAATGTGTTTGTCTCCCCTACCATGTATGAATTTAGTTTTCATGTTAAATACGTAAATGTTGATCAAATTCTTGTGATAATCGTGATTAACCGATGGAATTCAGCCAGTTTTATAAACACGTTAATCAAAATCACTCAACAACGTTCTCCATCTCTATATATTGTTTAAATCTCGTCCGTCTAATCACAATAAATTCTTATTAAATATTAAAATATTACAATAATTAACATTTAAAATATTTAAAATATTAAATGATGTTCTTTATCGAAATATTCGATTTACATTAGACCATCATTTTTCACGACATGTTTCAGTTCCTCCATCTCGTTAAACACTAAATAATGTATTCATTTGTTACAGCAACATTAAGTAAGTGTTAAAGCAACTAATATTTTACTCTGTTAGAGGCTACAAGCCGTCACTGACTTACAGAGAACCTCACCTTATCTGGTATTAACCAAACAATTGTATCAGCTCTGTTTGTTATCATTGTAGGAGCGTCAGGTTATGGAGAAATTGTACGTTATACTGAACAGTATGGTGTTAAAGGCTTTTTCGAGATCGAGTGTGTCCTTCCAGCATATTTACACGTGAGTAAACAAACTATTACAATTTAGCGATATTATAATAATTCATTGCGTCGTGAGACATTAGTATGTACAAGTGGCTTTGTTTCATAATGTTCGTCGTGTTATTACAAACGCACGTCCAGACTGCCGCTCTACTGACATTGGAACGAATTACTCAAGTACAGGGTTCCAGCTAGTAGGTCGCGCTGTTTGCCCTAGTGCTCGTGAAACCGTACAGACGAGACAGAGCGCGAACACGAATAACACTGAACACGCCTTTAAAAATCTTCTGACACAAATTCGTCTTGGATTACGTGTGACGTCAGTTTATCTACCTGGTTGATGAGAGCATCGTTCCAGAAGGTTCCCAGGCTTTGCCACCTCGTCCTTCTAGTAGTGGTACAGAACAATTGACGTCAAGACGTTAGAATGGTAATAAAACGCGTATGATATTTTCGTTATTACAACAACAACAAAAAATTTACTGTGAAATTTATGACGTAACATAATTTTTATTATTGTATTTAATCGAGCAGTTTAAAAATCAGCGTTAAAATACATCATTTGCTACAAAAATAAAACCTTTATTCACAGTATATATATCGCCTTCTTGTGATTATCATAATGAACAGATATCATTTCCCTTAGCAACATTAAACATTTAAACATTGTAATAAATACGCGTTGTATTATATGATCCAGAAACTATATTTAAAATATTATTTAAATTATCTTCCTGGTTTAAAGGGATATATAAACACAGTTATTTACAATATAAAATATGATTACAAACAAAACTGTTTACACTATGAAGAACACTAATGCCAAACGCGTTTCGACCTCAAGACGTCATCATCAGTAGAAGTTAAATCATATGAATATAAATCAAAAGATTATGGTTTTTAACAGAGAATGAAAGGTATGTACTTTACAAAACCATATTTAGTAACACCTCGCTGCACGTAGATTGCACAGGAGTTGGTGTATTAAATTGAGAACTTAGCTTTTATGTCCATTGGTCTAATGGCCGTGGCAACTTCGATGCGTGGGTGTTACTCCTGTGAAGTGTTACTAAATATGGTTTTGTAAAGAACTTACATTTATGCTCTGCTAAAACCATATTATATGATTTAACTTCTACTGATGATGACGTCTTGAGGTCGAAACGCGTTTGGCATTAGTGTCCTTCATAGTGTAAACAGTTTTCTTTGTATGTATATTTTATATTCCAATACAATACTGGTCTTGTCCTGAGGCGAGCAAGGAACTGATCTATCACAGTTAATATGAATACGATTCTCTGGTTGTCTTTCAGGAGACAAAAACAGCAAAATGCCGAATTTTCGACTCTGGCTGACTGCAGTCATTGCGTGCAGAATTTTCTCCTCTGCACTGTCACAGATGGAACACTGTGACATATGCACCTGCGAAGTTGACAAGAAGGTGTTGTTACTCAACTGTTCTGGTGTCAAGACGAGGCCAGGCGACTACTTTGGTTTCATTAGGCAGCCAAACCCGGACATCTATGACCATTACACGTTCGATACCATCGAGGCCAATTTCGAAAGCAACAGAATCAAGAAACTTACTCGTTTGTCTCTACTTGGGATCAGCGCACTCTCTCTTGCCCGAAATGAGATCGCTGCTATAGATTCCGGGACTTTTTTGGAACTTAAAACTTTGAAGACTCTATCACTAAAGAACAACAAACTTGAAACTGTGAATCAGAAATCATTTCAAGGGTTAAGCGACTTGGAAGTTCTGGACTTATCAGAGAACATGCTTAAAAAATTATCTCCAGGAATATTTACGTTTTTGAAGTCTCTGAGAACGCTATCATTGTCACACAACATGATAGAAAGTTTGGACGGGAAGGTATTTGCAATACCAACTCTACAAACGTTAGATATATCACGTAATTCCATAAATGGAATAGGGTTAGATATATTTGAGAACGCGGATAATCTAATAACACTGAACTTATCAAGCAACAAGTTATCGACTGTCGACAAGTTCATGTTTGCCTCAGTGGAAACTTTCGATCTCTCGTTCAATAAAATCGCGACAGTGGAGCCACATGCGTTCTCGAATCTGAAATCTTTGAAGTGGTTGTCTCTCTCGAGGAATAATCTGACGGAAGTGCATCGAGATGCAGAAATTCCTGCTGACCTCCAGGTGTTACACTTGTCAGGAAATGCCCTTCAAGAGCTGGGGGACAATCTGAAGAATCTGAGGCTCCAGGAACTGCATGTACAGAGGAACTACCTTCAGACCTTGGAAGTAAATGGCTCGCGGCTCAAGGTGAGATATTACCGTGTGTGAAGGTTCATCACCGAACTAACCAAAGCCCTCCACCGATCCCTCTCCTGGGCCAACAAAATCCAGTCTCCTTCGACTCCTATCTCCCATAGATCCCGCCTGAGATTATCCTCCCATCTACGTCTAGGTCTCCCCAGAGGTCTCTTCCCCTCAGGCTTCCCAAATAGTGGACCCAACCAACCAGATGGCTTACCGAACCCGAAGGTTCATCACCGAATTAACCAAAGCCCTCCACCGGACCCTGTCCTGGGCCAACAAAATCGTCTCCTTCAACTCCTATCTCCCATAGATCCCGCCTGAGATTATCCTCCCATCTACGTCTAGGTCTCCCCAGAGGTCTCTTGACCTCAGGCTTCCCGGTGCACACCTCTTGTCCCATCCATGCGCGCTACATGCCCAGCCCATCTCATTCTTCTCGACTTAATCACCCTGACAATATTGGGGGAGGAGTACAGATTTTTAAGCTCGTCATTATGCAGTTTTCTCCACGCCCCATCGTCTTCTCTCCTAGGCCCAAATATCCTCCTCAACACCCTGTTCTCAAACACCTGCAATCTGTGTTCCTCCCTCTGAGTGAGAGACCATGTTTCGCACCCATACAAAACAACGGGAAAAATTACTGTTTTGCATATTTACTAAAACTGCACATGTTAAATATAATATGTCACAGAATTTTAGATTCATAAAGGCTCTTTTAGATTCTTAATTAAAATATCCCTCAGATAAGTTACGTGAACAGACTTCAAAACTTACATAATAGCCGTACGTTAAATTTTACTTAAATCTGTCAGGGGACTCAATGTAGAGATCACTGGCCGTGAAAACGCATTATTCTTATCCCGAAATAATTACCTATCTATAGGTCTGTAAAGGATTCAATTGGGATAATGAAAGAGTCTCCTGAAATATAACACTCGCTAGCCTAATTTACTAATGCGTCAAAATTACTTTGCAAGCTCAGAACTAAGACTGAAAGCTCACTTAATTACCATCCAGATATTTAATGTGCCCTTAAATTGAGCTCTTCAGACAAGGTCCATAACGCGAATGCGTGATTAAAAGGCCAAGTTCTTCTGTCATCAAATCAAGTTAAATGTTGTTGAACATGCAAAAACAATGATAAGTAGTAATGGTGAATAGGTAAGGATTTGAAAAGACTGAGGAAAACCACTAGACCGCTCGGATAGACGGTAACCTGGCTGAAATCCACGACAAATGCGACTGACACAACTACTCTGCAGGTGCTGAACGTGTCGTCGAACGTGGTGACCTCGTTCCCCACGGCGGGTTACACCGCTCTGGAGGCACTGGACTTGTCCCACAACCAACTGCACAGCGTGCCCACCGGACTGACGGGGCTCCAGATGCCTGCTCTGCGGTGGCTCAACCTCGACAACAACCCGATCACTGACGTTCGGTTTCCGATTGCTGGCAAGGAGGAGCAGGACGGAGAGATTTTCGTCAATTTGACCTGGGTCAGTCTCAGTCACATGGGCGACGTACAGAAGTTAGCAGCAGGCGCCTTTTCAGGTGAGTTTTTGATGCCAATGAGCCAACCTCAAATCTTATCTTTAGCAAGGTCAGCTGTGTGAGCCCTATAACTTATTTTAAATGAAGGGCAGAGACCGAGGGGGGTTCTTCTTAGGTTATTATTTGTAGTGTTCTGTCTGACGACAGGTCCCAATGAACAGGATCCTTCCATCCTTTTCTCGGACTGGGACCTGTTCATATACGTTCTTGGCAGATGATCCAGAAGTGGTTTGCCATTGCCTTCTTCTGTGTGTGAATGGAGTAATTGTTGGGATGCCACGGAGGAAAACTCCGTGTTGCCTAGACCACGGCCTTGCCCAACACAAGTTATAAATTCGGGCACCGCCGGGAATCGAACCCGAGACCCCAGGATTACAAGGCCAGCGTTCTAACCGCTAGACCACCTCATCTTATTATTATTTAGTGTTCTGTCTGACGACAGGTCCATATGAACAGGATCCTTCCATCCTTTTCTCGGACTGGGACCTGTTCATATACGTTCTTGGCAGATGATCCAGAAGTGGTTTGCCATTGCCTTCTTCTGTGTGTGAATGGAGTAATTGTTGGGATGCCACGGAGGAAAACTCCGTGTTGCCTAGACCACGGCCTTGCCCAACACAAGTTATAAATTCGGGCACCGCCGGGAATCGAACCCGAGACCCCAGGATTACAAGGCCAGCGTTCTAACCGCTAGACCACCTCATCTTATTATTATTTAGTGTTCTGTCTGACGACAGGTCCATATGAACAGGATCCTTCCATCCTTTTCTCGGACTGGGACCTGTTCATATACGTTCTTGGCAGATGATCCAGAAGTGGTTTGCCATTGCCTTCTTCTGTGTGCGAATGGAGTAATTGTTGGGATGCCACGGAGGAAAACTCCGTGTTGCCTAGACCACGGCCTTGCCCAACACAAGTTATAAATTCGGGCACCGCCGGGAATCGAACCCGAGACCCCAGGATTACAAGGCCAGCGTTCTAACCGCTAGACCACCTCATCTTATTATTATTTAGTGTTCTGTCTGAGGACAGGTCCATATGAACAGGATCCTTCCATCCTTTTCTCGGACTGGGACCTGTTCATATACGTTCTTGGCAGATGATCCAGAAGTGGTTTGCCATTGCCTTCTTATGTGTGTGAATGGAGTGATTGTTGGGATGCCACGGAGGAAAACTCCGTGTTGCCTAGACCACGGCCTTGCCCAACACAAGTTATAAATTCGGGCACCGCCGGGAATCGAACCCGAGACCCCCCAGGATTACAAGGCCAGCGTTCTAACCGCTAGACCACCTCATCTTATTATTATTTAGTGTTCTGTCTGACGACAGGTCCATATGAACAGGATCCTTCCATCCTTTTCTCGGACTGGGACCTGTTCATATACGTTCTTGGCAGATGATCCAGAAGTGGTTTGCCATTGCCTTCTTCTGTGTGTGAATGGAGTAATTGTTGGGATGCCACGGAGGAAAACTCCGTGTTGCCTAGACCACGGCCTTGCCCAACACAAGTTATAAATTCGGGCACCGCCGGGAATCGAACCCGAGACCCCAGGATTACAAGGCCAGCGTTCTAACCGCTAGACCACCTCATCTTATTATTATTTAGTGTTCTGTCTGAGGACAGGTCCATATGAACAGGATCCTTCCATCCTTTTCTCGGACTGGGACCTGTTCATATACGTTCTTGGCAGATGATCCAGAAGTGGTTTGCCATTGCCTTCTTCTGTGTGTGAATGGAGTAATTGTTGGGATGCCACGGAGGAAAACTCCGTGTTGCCTAGACCGCGGCCTTGCCCAACACAAGTTATAAATTCGGGGCACCGCCGGGAATCGAACCCGAGACCCCCAGGATTACAAGGCCAGCGTTCTAACCGCTAGACCGAAGCATCCAGGAAGAAATTTATCATAGGCACATGTGTACAAATTTCATAGACTAAAAGGCAGGCGATATTGATCCTGATTCTCATATCAGCAGCAGCAGCTACGAGGGGACACCTCCTCATGTGCAGTGCTGAGTGGCTCATACTCATTACTGTACACATCGTTCTAATGTTAATTGGCGAAGTCGCGATCAGACGTGTTTTCAGGTACACGAAGTAAAGGCAAGCAGACACCGGTTTTCGCAGTGATCGTATTGGAAGAATTTTGAAAAAAAAATCAAATTTTTCGAAATATCAAAAAACATAGGTAAGTGACCAGAAAGCGCACAAAACAAATATTTTAGGATTTGTGCGACGTTCAGACATTTTTCAGCATTCTTGATTTTTCGAAAATTTGAAAAATTGCAAATATTTTTCAAAATTTTCACCTACTAGATCGCTTTCATATCTGGTCTCTGTCACATACATTCTCCGTAAAACTTCTATCTGCCAGACTGTCAACACCACAAAGTGCCGAACACGGTCTGTCCCTCACCCAGCCTCTGCTTGACAAGGTCTGTGATTCACAGTCTTTATGCTTAACTCGGACAGTGCTTCAGTCGGTCTCACCTTGACTCGCTCTGTCTCTCACCATGTCTCGGTTGAATCAGGTCTTTGCAGAGACGGCCCGGCAGAGTTCGGGACAAAGAGAGAAAGGAACGAACAGAGACAGAGTGCCGCAGAGAACGTGTAACATGCAGACACCTGTTCTTTCAGGGATCGTGTGGAGAGAATTCTTGAAAAAAAATTCAAATTTTTTTGAAAAATCAAAAAGTATAAGAACATGACTAATAAACGCAAAAAACCAAAATTTTTTGAAAAATTACACTATCAATTTTTTTTTAAATTCTTTGGTTTTGTGCACTGTGGCCGTCAGTATCTCTGTCCGTCACGGTCTCTACTTTACGTAGAGCCTGCCGCAACTTGGCTTCTCAGAGACAGCGAGTCAGAGGCCGTGTGAGGCAACGACCGCGATCCTCAGAGACACAGTACATAAGAACCAGTCCGTCAGAGACCGGTTCTGCAAGGCATCAGGTGGGGAGAATTTTGAAAAATTTGAATATTTTCGTAAAATCGAAAAATGCTGGAAATTGTCCAAAAAGCGCACAAAACCAACAGTTTTTGAAAAATTTCACTCTCAAATTTCTTTTGAAAATTTTCAAAAATTGTTGGTTTTGTGAGCTTTTCAGACAATTTCCAGCATTTTTTTAATTTTTCGAAATAATAGAAAATTTTCAACATTTTTTCCAACCTGTAACCCAAGAGATGCATGCCAGCCTCGGTGAATGCCACATGCTGTCTACGACGGACTCGGCCTCCATGTCACGGTCGCAGACTGCCTTCGGTGTCTATAACAACCGGCTTCTGCAGGACTACTTGAGGCCGTCAGTGTCTCTGTCCGACTCCGTCTCTGCCTTACGTAGTGTGCGCCGAACCCAGGTTTCTCAGAGACTGCGCGTTAGAGGCCATGTGTGGCAACGACCGCGTTCCTTAGAGACACAGTATATAGGAACCAGTCCGACAGAGACCGGTTGCGCAAGGCATCAGGTGGGGATAATTTTGAGAAATTTCAATTTTTTCGAAAAATTTCGAAAAATCAAAAAACGTGGGAAATCGTCCAAAAAGCGCACAAAACTAAGAATTTTTGAAAATTTTAAACTTTTAATTTTATTCCGAATTTTCAGAAAATTTTTGGTTTTGTGCGCATTTCAGAAGGTTTGCAGCGTTTTTTGATTTTTCGAAAAATTTGAAATTTTTTTCTTCTAAATTTGACCTGTCGCATCCCTATCAGGACTTGACTCCGCCGGACTGTCTACTTCACACAGTCTCAGCCGTACTCGGAATGTGAGGCAGCCGGTATGTGCTGTACACGGTGTGTGATTCACCAGGTCTGTGCTTGACTCCGTCTCTGGTTAACAAGGTCTCTGCGTCACTCGTCATGCGCCTCACCGGTCTCTGCTTGATGCGGTGTGTGCATCAGCCTGTACACGCTTGACTCGGTGTCTGCCTCACCCGATCTCTGCCTCCCATTTTCTGTGACTCACCACGTCTTCGCCTCACTCTCTCTGTCTCACATTTCTCTGCTTGTTTAGGGCTGTGCCTGACCCAGTCTCTGCTGAATTCAAACTTTTTGTCGAAAATTTCGAAAATTCTTAGTTTTCTTCGCTTTTCATGCCATTTGCAGCCATTTTTAATTTTTTGAAAATTTCGAAAATTTTTGAAAATTCTCAAAATTTCAATTTTTTCGAAAAATTTCCAAAAATCAAAAAGCGTGGGAAATCGTCCAAAAAGCGCACAAAACTAAGAATTTTTGAAAATTTTCAACTTTTAATTTTATTCCGAATTTTCAGAAAATTTTTGGTTTTGTGCGCAGTTCAGAAGGTTTGCAGCGTTTTATGATTTTTCGAAAAATTTGAAATTTTTTTCTTCTAAATTTGACCTGTCCCATCCCTATCAGGACTTGACTCCGCCGGACTGTCTACTTCACAGTCTCAGCCGTACTCGGAATGTGAGGCAGCCGGTATCTGCTGTACACGGTGTGTGATTCACCAGGTCTGTGCTTTACTCCGTGTCTGGTTAACAAGGTCTCTGCGTCAGTCGTCATGCGCCTCACCGGTATCTGCTGTACACGGTGTGTGATTCACCAGGTCTGTGCTTGACTCCGTCTCTGGTTAACAAGGTCTCTGCGTCACTCGTCATGCGCCTCACCGGTCTCTGCTTGTTGCAGTGTGTGCATCAGCCTGTACACGCTTGACTCGGTGTCTGCCTCACTCGATCTCTGCTTCCCATTTTCTGTGACTCACCACGTCTTCGCCTCACTCTCTCTGTCTCACACTTCTCTGCTTGTTTAGGGCTGTGCCTCACCCGGTCTCTGCTGAATTCAAACTTTTTGTCGAAAATTCCGAAAATTCTTAGTTTTCTTCGATTTTCACGCCATTTGGAGCCATATTTAATTTTTTTAAAATTTCGAAAAATTTTGAAAATTGAAATTTCTCAAAAAATTTCGAAAAATCGAAAAACGTGGCAAATCGTCCAAAAAGCGCACAAAACTAAGATTTTTTAAAATTTTCATCTTTTAATTTTTTTCCAAATTTTCCGAAAATTTTTGGTTTTGTGCGCATTTCAGAAAATTTGCAGCGTTTATGATTTTTCGAAAAATTTGAAAAATTTTCCTTCTAAATTTGACCTGTCCCATCCCTATCAGGACTAGACTCCCAAGTCTTGAGAAGTCACTGGTCCGAAGTCTTGAGAAGTCACTTGTCCCAAGTCTTGAGAAGTCACTTGTCCCAAGTCTTGAGAAGTCACTCGTCCCAAGTCTTGAGAAGTCACTTGTCCCAAGTCTTGAGAAGTTCTTGTCCCAAGTCTTGAGAAGTTCTTGTCCCAAGTCTTGAGAAGTTCTTGTCCCAAGTCTTGAGAAGTCACTTGTCCCAAGTCTTGAGAAGTCACTCGTCCCAAGACTTGAGAAGTCACTCGTCCCAAGTCTTGAGAAGTTCTTGTCCCAAGTCTTGAGAAGTCACTCGTCCCAAGTCTTGAGAAGTCACTCGTCCCAAGTCTTGAGAAGTTCTTGTCCCAAGTCTTGAGAAGTCACTCGTCCCAAGCCTTGAGAAGTTCTTGTCCCAAGTCTTCAGAAGTCACTTGTCCCAAGTCTTGAGAAGTTCTTGTCCCAAGTCTTGAGAAGTCACTCGTCCCAAGTCTTGAGAAGTCACTTGTCCCAAGTCTTGAGAAGTTCTTGTCCCAAGTCTTGAGAAGTCACTTGTCCCAAGCCATGAGAAGTCACTTGTCCCAAGTCTTGAGAAGTTCTTGTCCCAAGTCTTGAGAAGTCACTCGTCCCAAGTCTTGAGAAGTTCTTGTCCCAAGTCTTGAGAAGTCACTTGTCCCAAGTCTTGAGAAGTTCTTGTCCCAAGTCTTGAGAAGTCACTTGTCCCAAGCCATGAGAAGTCACTTGTCCCAAGTCTTGAGATGTTCTTGTCCCAAGTCTTGTCAGCTTGTTTAGGGCTGTGCCTCACCCGTCTTAGCTGAATTCAATTTTTTTCGAAAATTTCGAAAATTCTTAGTTTTCTTCGCGTTTCACGCCATTTGCAGTCGTTTTTAATTTTGTTGAAAATTCTCAAAGGGGTACCCCTTTCAATTTTTTCGAAAAATTTCGAAAAATCGAAAAATGTGGCAAATCGTCTAAAAAGCGCACAAAACTAAGAATTTTTCAAAATTTTCAACTTTTAATTTTTTTCCGAATTTTCCGAAAATTTTTGGTTTTGTGCGAATTTCAGAAGGTTTGCAGCGTTTTTTGATTTTTCGAAAAAATTGAAAAATTTTCCTTCTAAATTTGACCTGTCCCATCCCTATCAGGACTAGACTCCCAAGTCTTGAGAAGTCACTGGTCCGAAGTCTTGAGAAGTCACTTGTCCCAAGTCTTGAGAAGTTCTTGTCCCAAGTCTTCAGAAGTCACTTGTCCCAAGTCTTGAGAAGTTCTTGTCCCAAGTCTTGAGAAGTCACTCGTCCCAAGTCTTGAGAAGTCACTTGTCCCAAGTCCTGAAAAGTCACTCGTTCCAAGTCTTGAGAAGTCACTTGTCCCAAGTCTTGAGAAGTCACTCGTCCCAAGTCTTGAGAAGTCACTCGTCCCAAGTCTTGAGTAGTTCTTGTCCCAAGTCTTGAGAAGTTCTTGTCCCAAGTCTTGAGAAGTTCTTGTCCCAAGTCTTGAGAAGTCACTTGTCCCAAGTCTTGAGAAGTTCTTGTACCAAGTCTTGTCTGCTTGTTTAGGGCTGTGTCTCACCCGTCTTAGCTGAATTCAATTTTTTTCCGAAAAATTTTAGTTTTCTTCGCGTTTCACGCCATTTGCAGTCGTTTTTATTTTTTTTAAAATTTCGAAAAATTTTGAAGTTCTTGTACCAAGTCTTGTCTGCTTGTTTAGGGCTGTGTCTCACCCGTCTTAGCTGAATTCAATTTTTTTCCGAAAATTCTTAGTTTTCTTCGCGTTTCACGCCTTTTGCAGTCGTTTTTAATTTTTTTAAAATTTCGAAAATTTTTGAAAATTCTCAAAGGGGTACCCCTTTGAGAAATTTCAATTTTTTCGAAAAATATCGAAAAATCGAAAAACGTGGCAAATCGTCCAAAAAGCGCACAAAACTAAGAATTTTTGAAAATTTTCAACTTTTAATTTTTTTCCGAATTTTCCGAAAATTTTTGGTTTTGTGCGCATTTCAGAAGGTTTGCAGCGTTTTTTGATTTTTCGAAAAAATTGAAAATTTTTCCTTCTAAATTTGACCTGTCCCATCCTTATCAGGACTAGACTCCCAAGTCTTGAGAAGTTCTTGTCCCAAGTCCTGAAAAGTCACTCGTTCCAAGTCTTGAGAAGTCACTCGTCCCAAGTCTTGAGAAGTTCTTGTCCCAAGTCTTGAGAAGTTCTTGTCCCAAGTCTTGTGAAGTCACTTGTCCCAAGTCTTGAGAAGTTCTTGTCCCAAGTCTTGAAAAGGC